>NC_041377.1:8147500-8255000 GCF_900634415.1 Cottoperca gobio
TGGATGCTAACGTTAGCTCTCGTCTAGCTGGACTGACTAAGCTCTCACAGCGCATGCGCACCTGTTAGTTTCTGTTAGTTTGTGTCTGTTTACCTTTTAATCGTATGTTTCTTGAATATCGGATACCAAACCGAAAACTGACAGTGGACAACTTGCTCCTTCTTCATGCTGCAATATCCTGTAATGGACAAGAGTGTATCATTCAATGTCTTCCCCTGGTATTATATTTATATATGTATATATAATGTAATGTATGTAATATATTAATTGATATTTATAGATATGTTCAGGCAGTTCTGCTCTCTGTTCGCACTGTTGTGGCTTCAGGTGGATGGATTTAAATCACATTGGTAAACAAGCAAAGCTTTACTGCCGGAAGGATGTGACACATCGTGTTACAGGAGGGGAAGCTTTTCCGCGGCGCACATGTGGGCGTGGCCGGGGTGAGTGATTTACAGAGATCGTTTAGTGCCGTGAGGACTCACTCAGCAGCTTCAAAACTTCACAGCACACTTTATGACTTGTGATACTGTAGTAGGAAAAGTACAGGAGTTACCGATAACACATATAATTAATCTTATTTTATACATTACATTTACATATACATATACATATACATTATTTTGGGTAAATATCATCTTCATACTTATTTTACTGTGTTCATTTATAATTTTACCAACTACGTTAATAAATGGTCAAAATAAACGGAAAGGCTAAACAATCGTCCCCATCTATATCTTGCTGTGTTTGTGTGAGTCTCTCTTGATTGTCAGGACACTGGATCGTCTAGTGTTTATCGTTGTTGTAGCATCATGTCCAGCTGTTGATTGAATTATATTCTTCTCAGTATCATGCTTCCGTCTTGTTTTGAACTAAAAACACTAACGATGGCTCTTCTATTCAAGGTCCCGGTACAGTGAGCCCACTCACAATACCAGGATCCTGAAATCCAAGCTGTCAGTTTGTACACGTCTTCTCCTGTGAAACAGATTCATGGTCACAGTCCACACAGCTGTGTGACATAATTAATGTAGCTAACATAATATATCTTTGTATACTGGTCAACTCGTATATTATTTATTGTAAATGATTGCAAACTCTTGTGTTATCCCCACATGTTGCCTCGTATGTTATTGAAGGTCTAATTTAAACATGTAGACATGACACAATGGAAGTAGTTGACATTAATTATAAACTATAATCTTTCTTTCTTTCCAATTCAATTCAAAGAGCCTTTATTGACATGACATTTTCAGGAAACAGTGTGCCAAAGCATCAAAATAGAAAGTACACAATAATAATAATAATAATAATAATAATATGAATATGAATATGAATATTAATATGAATGTTAACACAGCATTACCATGAAGAGTGCTGCCTCAGCTGTCCAGCAGAGACCCACGTGCTCCCTGAGGATAAAACCAGATTCCGGAAGTGGCGGCGGAGTGGCTCCTCTCTGCTGATCCACTCTCTGTCTCTACAGTTCGGTCGTTATTTCACGTGAGTTCACTTTATTTTGTTCATGTTGAAATGTTGATTAAAGTTTAAAATAAGGAGGTCCGGCAGCAGGCAAACAGAGCCCGGAAGAGAAGAACTGCGCGCCCTGATCTCTGCTCTCGTGCTGGTGTTTGGATTCTGATTTGTTTCGTTTTGATTTTGTTTAGTGAACAGCATCACACTCTCAATCTCTCTGACTCGACTTTCCTCCATCTGCAGGTATCCAGAAGTGACGATGAGCAGCTGCGAGGCCCCCAAAGAGACGTGTGCTCCACACATAGTGAAAGAGGAGGTAACACTGCTTTCACGGTTTTATTCAGTTGTACATCTTATTATTTCTCAGATTCTTTAATAAATATAAACCATGTCTTAACTCCTCATTGAGTATAAAGCATGTATATAGCTCTTCATGGAGATTTGAGTATTAGGCTCAAACTGCAGGTACACACAATTACACAATTTACACCAAATTGGCCTTCTGGTTGATCCTTTTAGGATGATCCTGTACAATCATGTCTGAGTCCTTTAGGCAGAGAACACCCTTTCAGTCATTCTCTGTTGGATGAGATTATTAGTCGTCTTTACTGAGCTGTGCACATCATATCAGCTTTACTGTCCTGTTGCAGCTCATGGTAGCAGGAAAATGGGTGAAGTTGGAGCAGACGACCTACGTGGACCACGCTGGGAGCACCAGGTACTGTTCTGTCTCTGTCTGACATCACTCCACCATCCAACACGTTTCCTGCTCATAGTTCAGCCTGTTTTCGTCCACCAGGACCTGGGAGTCGGTGAAAAGGACAACGAGGCAAACCAGCGCAGAAGCAGACGGTGAGCGTCTCTGTCCTCTCGCTGAGTTGAGCTGGAGTTGTGCAGCTGTAACACATGTTTCCTGCAGGTGTTGGGATTATCGCCCTGCTGAAGCGCACGCTCCATAAAGACTGCGTCGTGATGGTGAAGCAGTTTCGTCCTCCGATGGGATGCTACACTCTGGAGTTTCCTGCAGGTGAGAAGGTTTTCCATTATTAAAAAGTCCTTCAATCTGATTGAAGCCCCGTGTGAGGCCTTCGTCTCCAAAACGCTTTATGTCTTTGATTTGTTCCCCACACTTTGGGACTTTTTAATCTGTGTCTCTGCTGTGCTCAGGGTTGATTGACGAGGGGGAAAGTGCCGAGGCTGCTGCACTGAGGGAGCTGAAAGAAGAAACCGGCTACAAAGGAGAAGTGGTGGGAGTCACTCCAGGTATCCTCACACTGCACATGTGACCAGGGCTCCGTGCTGTAAAGTTCTAGTTTTTAAGAACGTATGTTCTTGTGTTGGCAGTGACCTGTCTGGACCCCGGCCTGTCTAACTGCACCACCCAGATGGTCATGGTGAACATCAACGGAGATGAAGGAGAGAATATCAGCCCTACACAGCAGCTCGGTGAGGACACGGGATTCATTATTTGAGCCCTGCTCACCTGTCTAACTCTTTGACCTCCTCCTCCTTTTTGGCTGGGAGAGCCATAAAAGCCAAATATTTGTAAATGTATTTCCTTGGTGTGTGGGTGGGTTTATATTTTTTTTGTTCACTCCTCTCCTTTCCTCCGCTCTGTCTCGGACTGTTGGTGTGTGCGCACGTGTGTTTGTGTCGGGAGCAAAGCCCCGCCATTCGCGTAACAGAGCTCAAAATTGTCTGCGAGCCATATGGCGTCATCGAAAGAGCCATAGGTTCCCGACCTTATTCTCTCGGGGCGTCCTTTGCTCCGTCACTTCCACACATCGGGCCGTATGCACAGACAACAGATTCCTCCTCAGTCGACATGTAGGAGGGATTTAAGGGAACAAAAGTAGAGCCCCAAAACTCCCATTAAAAGTGTCTATAATATAGAAACATGAATAATCTTGTTCTCTTGTGTTCTTCTACAGGTGACGGAGGTGAGTTCTGTTCCCTATCTTATCAGAAATAATGCTTTTCTCTCATGAAGCGAATCCTCACACGTGCTGTAATCTTCTCTTCGCAGAATTTGTTGAAGTCATTCTTTTACCTCTCGATGAATTCCAGAGGAAGATCGACGGTGAGGCTCGGACTTTTTGAGTGAGCGACGCATCATTTGGACACACTAACTAACTCGTGCTTGTTTTATCTGGCAGATCTGCTGAAGAAAGAAGACACCGTGGTGGACGCTAAAGTGTACATCTTTGCCATGGGGATGGTCCAGGCCTTCTTTAAGCCGAGGGAGCTCCCTGTGCTGAAGCAGTGAGGGAGGAAGAACTTCGGGCTCCTGCACAGGACGGGGACTTGGTATTGAAAAGCAAACTTCCAAATTGTAATAAGAAATCGTATGAAAAGTTTTAGACACCATCTCATATTTTAGTAGTTATTTCTATGGAGTATATGGGTCATCCATTGAGCAATATGAAAGTTAGAAGACACAGAACCACTTTGTGTGTTAATCATTCTGAACATTATGGAAGTGTTTGAGAAAGGAGCCTGAGGACGCAGCATGTTCTGCACCTCTGTTAGTTCTCAGTATGGAGGTCCCTACGTACACCTTAAAGCCTGAAACTTACTCCACACAGAAGATTTCTGCCTTTAGTCTCGAATGCCTTACTTGATGAATAGTCATTTCCAGGTTTTTATGAGATTATATGTAGTTTTGATGAGATGCAGTTTGTTGTAATTTTTATTTAGTGATCCTGAAACATTCCTAACATTCCTAACATTCCTAACATGCTGTTTTGACAACTTGATGGGAGAAATGAAATGAACCTCGTCTGATTTTTCCTCTTAAAAACCGGCTGTTGCTGAAGTACGGTGTGTTTTTATTCTCTCGGATTACTTCAAGCAAGCATTTTGTCTGAAGGCATCCGGAGCTTTAGAAGAAGTAAACAAGCCTTTAGTGACAATAACTCATGCATTGTAATAATAGTTATGAGTATATAGTGGATACATTAACATCAGTGTTAACAATGTGATTTCTCTTGTGTATCTCTACAAGCATTAACTGATTAATAAGAAATAAACCAACCTTGTTCTGTTGCACTGAACATTGATGCTGTACTACAAATTACTCACCAATGAATAAATGTGCTTCTATTTTTGCTCCTTCCTCAATCTGTGTTTCTGTCTCAAAGTGAACGAGCTCTTTGTACACGTCCTATGTTAGTAGTGTTTGATGTCCTGAAGATGTCCTTTCAGTTTGATATTATATTTGAAATAATGAACACAGTATTTAAATAGGCATCCACATGTCTTTATAGTAAACGGATAATTAACATGTAATACTTACTGACCTAGTTAAACACAATCAGCGTCTCAGTGTAACGTTGAACACTGGAGTCCAGGAGGTGACGCTGATGCGCCCGGCGATGCTTTGACAACTTTAATAAGATCAACCGAAGAAGAAGATGCAGCCAATCAGGTGTCTCCGTGAACAACAACAACGGTTACTTAAATTATTACGAAGTTCGCTAACTTCTATCTTCTAGCGACAAACTGACGCAAACACGAGTCCTTGTGAGGACGTTACGTCACTGTCGTCAGATTCACGGTAGTTTCTGAGCAGCGTTTACACTTTAGTGACGCGTCATGTTAGCATGAGTGCAAGAAGCTAGCAGCTAGCAGCAGGTTTTTCTCACCTTTAAGGTAACGTCAGGAGCGCGAGCCGTTTCTGCGTCTAAACCAAAGTGAAACTGAACAGACGGAGGAGCTGAACACAAAGATGGAGACTGCTGTTAAAGGTAAGGTACAGGTACCTTTAGCTGTCAGTAGCAGGAGAACAGCCACCTGCACTCTCACTGTACATCTTAGAAGTAGTGTTTGCACTTTATCTGAAGAGGAAAGGAAAGTAACATTGGACTTGATCATGTGACTGTTGATCTCCACACGAGTTCAGAAATCTTCTCAGGGTGCGAAAGCGTTTAGACTAAAACAGAACTTCTCTAATATTCTCTTAACGTCGTCCATTATAAACCATCATATAATATATATATATATATAATGTCTCATATAAAAGATGTAGTGAGCAAAGAAAAGGAAAAAACATGTTGGAAAGGACCGACTGCTAATTACTAAACTGAAGAACGGCTGAGGATGAAGAGGGGCTGAGGATGAAGAGAGGGTGATGATGAAGAGGGTCTGAGTTGTGCTGACTGGATGCTGTTTGTTGTTGTCTTTTTCCAGGTAAGGCCAAAAGGAGGCACCTGAATGCAGAGGAATGTGATGAACTGGGTGCAGAGGGCACTGATGCCCTCGCCCATCCCCACACCTTCACCCCCAGGCAGGGCAGTCGCGACCCCCACCGGGGGCTTTACCCCAGGACGCCCACCAAGCGACAGAAGTGTGGTAATGTGTTGTAAACGTTTTCTCAAAAAGTGTTCTCAAAATATCTTTAAACTGACATGAAGAAATACATCTCTTATGTTGTCTCGTCCTCCCGCCAGCGTCCGCCTCAGGAAGTCCTGCCGGGAAACAGAAAGGCATCGGCAGCTACTTCCCTGTGACACGAGTCCTCAGTTCCAGTCCGCACAAAGTCTCCCAGCCCTGTTCATCTACACGCACTACTGGACTAAATGGGGAGCTTTTCACTGAAGAAGAGCTAAACTCCGTGAAGGGGGAGGAGGAGGACGATGATGATGATGAGGATGTCAGCCTGTTAGCTGCGGCATTGGTGGCAGAGCCTGAAGCAGAAGAGGAGGTGGACGATGTCAGCCTGTTGGCTGCAGAGATGGGGCCGGCGGTGGATTATCTGGAGGGAATGACAGCAGAGATGTTTGGGGAAGATGATGAATTTAGTCAACGTGAAATTCTCAACGAGGAAGAGGAGGTGGAGGCCCTCCCTGACGCCCATTATGGTCTCCTGGGCTGCAGCAAGGTCCTGCTCCAGCCCCAGGGCTGCATGGAGAGTCTCCCAGAGGAGGTGCTGAGGCAGGTGATGAGCCTGGTGCCTGCCCAGGACCTCTACCGCAGTGTCAGCCTTGTCTGCCATCACTGGAGGAACATCGTCCAGGACACCAAGGTCAACAAAGCACAAAATTACATTAAGTTGTGTATGAGCGGCAGGGTGAGGGGGGGCACGTGTGTAGTTGCTGCAGAAATTACTTCCAGCAGGTTTCTAAATATAAAAGAAGATGTTTTCATTTATCCGTCTCTTGTGGTTTCAAACTTTGAGGTTAATTAATGCTCACCTAATGAATACAGGTGTTTGTGCTCCACTGTGCAGTTTGTCCCCTACAAGAAGCAATACTACCGCTACACGATGAGAGAGAAGGACACGGTGCTGCAGATCTGCTCCATCCTGAAGAACAGCGGAGTCACAGATCCAGCATCATCGCAGCACAGCATCCGACGCCTTGTTGTGTAAGTCTGCGGGGGCGGGACGTGTAGGAAGAGTCTCTGCAAGGTTTGTGTTGGAAATGAACCCAAACTCAAGGCAGAGCACCAGAACGATCTGTTCGTTGTGTTCAATATGGATGTGAAAGCATTTATTTTACAAATGATGTGAAGAGGACTATGAATAACTTTTAGATTAACGTTGTTGTTAATGTTTAGAGAGCCTTCACTATAATAAATATAACAATATAATAACATCTACTGTGTGTAATAAATAATGTGTGTGTGTCAGTTTGATGGCCCAGCATAAGGTGGGGGAGCGGGTGAGGCCGGAGGAGGTTCTGGAGTGCGTTAAGAAGCATCGCTTGTTCCCTCAGGCCAACGCCTCCATCACATTACGTATTCCTGATGTTCACAGGTTCTTTAATCTGGGCCTTGAGGTATGACTCGCACGTACAAACACACAAAGGTCCTCTGTGTTTGTTTCTCACATCCTTCGTTCTGATCCGCAGGGTCCAAACCCGTATGCAGCCATGGCTGTGATATTGATCCTCAGTGAGAGCGTTGTTGACGTGCAGGCCTTGGTGTCTCTGCTCAGCGGCTGCATGTCGCACAGCGCCGTCACAGAGTACCTCAGCCACATGGC
This sequence comes from Cottoperca gobio, assembly GCF_900634415.1. Taxonomy (NCBI): domain Eukaryota; kingdom Metazoa; phylum Chordata; class Actinopteri; order Perciformes; family Bovichtidae; genus Cottoperca; species Cottoperca gobio. Next base: position 8,154,960 of record NC_041377.1, read on the forward strand.
CATGATGTTGCTCGCCATAAAGAGGAGCAACATCAAGATTAGTAACAGGTAAGAGCTGTAAGCACCTTTAAATGATCACGTGGTTCTTGTCAGCCGCTCTACAGTTCTTCTCTTCCTGCGCTCAGGTTGCATTACAACATCTACCATGTGCTTCACCTGATGGAGAACGACCTCTTCTCTGTGGGCTCCGGGTGAGCTGAGAACATTGTTTCACTGACGAGAGAGACAGCAACAGAGAGCTACATTTCACAATCATATTCAGTTCAGCTTAGTAACAACAGTGTGTGTGTGTGTGTGTGTGTGTGTGTAGTGTGTGTGTGTGTGTGTGTGTGTGTGTGTGTGTACATTCTGTGTGTGTGTGTTACATTCTGTGTGTGTGTTGCAGGCCTCAGCTCACAGGTCAACAGCAGCAGATTCTCAGCCACGACGTCCAGAAGCATCATGTGGTCAAGATTGTGGCTTTTGCAGGTTCTAAACGTCCTTTTATTCACTAATTCACTTTATAAACAATACAATGACCGTGTGTTGCCAAGTTTACACAGACAGAGAATTAGCTTTATTCTAATTATTATTCACCCTGGCTCAGAGCTTCTGAACACCACCTGCAGTGCATGTGTGTAAAATAGATGGCTGGAAATGAATTTATAAATCTTCTCTTTTAAAAGGTTCAGTAAAACAATGTGAAGCATGTTTTGTTTGCTTTGCTCGTATCTGAAGTTTGAGAGCAACAGCTGGCGTGTGAACGTTGGAGCTCAATGACAGCGTGCTGTGGACCCACAGTGCAGGTCAGAGGTCACAGAGCTCACCGCTCCATGCTGTCTGCAGGTACGGGGAAGACGACCACGTTGGTGAAGTACGCTGCGCTGCGGCCACACCTTCGCTTCCTGTACGTCGCCTTCAACAAGTCAGTGGCCAGCGAGGCTCAGCGCCGTTTCCCCAGCAACGTGGCCTGCAAAACGGTCCACTCATTGGCCTTTTCAGACGTTGGGAGGAGGTGAGAAGTTCTGTGAATACAGACAGATATAATCTGTAACATCATGAATTACAAATATACTCCACATGCTGTTCAGTATTTAGCACCAAGATAACGGGGCTGTTTATAAACGGCACACAGGAAGCTACGCCTCTGCTGAACACGGGAGGATATATATATATATTGTATATATGATGACGACATGGTGACCTACTGCAGAAGAACAACCTTGACTTTAATAGTTCTCTCCTTCTCTGTTTCCGGTGTTTTCCATCACTTGTGCTTCTGCGATCTTCCCTGCTGCAGATACCATTTTCGTCAGAAGCTGATCTTTAACCTAAAGCCATTCGCCATCAACTCCGTTCTCCCTAAAGGCCGCGGTGGCTTTGCCAAGGCCAAAGTGGTGACCACAACTCTCAACGCCTTCATGGCTTCAGCAGATGAGACCATCACTCTCAGACATGTCCCCAGCAGCCGCATGGCCAAGAGCGGCCGCAGGGAGATTATAGACGAGGATGAAAAAGCGGTATGAACGTATACGAGTGACCCGCTGCATAAGTGAATAAATAATACGTTCATAACGCATCTAAAGCGTGTCTGTTGTTGTGCAATCCTAGTTGTTTGTGCATGACGCAAAGAAGATCTGGAACAAAATGAAGGATCTCAATGAGACCCAATCAGACGCCTACCACATGACCCACGATGGTATGCAGTGACACGAATACAAGTCAGTGTTTGTAACATTCGAGCGGATGCAGCACAGCTGGTAAACACAACTTCTGATTCCCAGGTTACCTGAAGTTATGGCAGCTCCAGATCCCGAAGCCCTGCTTGTCTGACCAATACGATGTCCTTTTCATCGACGAGGCCCAGGACTGCACTCCAGGTATGATTACGGCCCTGCAGGACTGTTGTCCTCTGAACTTTGTGATGGTGTCTTCTTTTCCCTCTCTCAGCCATCATGGACGTGCTTCTGTCTCAGTGCTGTGGGAAAATCCTGGTCGGAGATCCTCATCAGCAGATCTACACCTTCAAAGGAGCGGTCAACGCCCTGCACATTGTTGACCACACACACATCTTCTATCTGACACAGGCATGCACTTTCTTATCCAGAGGACTGTGTGCATGCCCCACTCTTTGTCATATTGCTCTCTAAGAAATCTGTGTTTGCGTGGTGCGGATTTTCTTTTAGTTCCCTCCTCTCCACTCTGTCTCTGACTGTAGGTGTGTGTGTGTGTGTGTGTCGGGAGCGGAGCTCCGCCCTTCGCACAACAGAGCGGAGGAGAGAATGTGAATGTGCAAAGCAACGCAGTAGACACTTAAACGTGCACATAAATGAGATGAATAACATAAGCGTTTAGGTTATTTAATAAGAAAGACCTGTTCAATGTGAAGACTGAGTTGTGTCTATTAAAAAATCTAAATAAAATTGAATTTCAGGGGCGGCTCAGTAGCGATATCTCCAATGTCCATTAAGTCAATTAAAAACTTATTTTAAAGTGATCAACTTGATTTAGATTTCTTTCTTCACTTTGAAAAGTCACTCAGTTGAGTTTAAACAGGAACTGAAAAACATGATTAATGATGGGAACTGTAGCGTGCAGTGATCCCGTATCCCAGTCAGACCTTGTGTTGAACCATCAGCAGTTCAGTGTTCACCTCCATGCCACTGATGTCTTTGTTCAGAGCTTCCGCTTTGGTGCTGAGATCGCCTACGTGGGCGCCACAATCCTCAAAGTGTGCAAGAGAGTGGAGAAGATTCTAGTGGGAGGAAAGCAGAAAGGTAAACACTGGAATACTGTTTCATTTGTGTTGTGCTGTCTGCTTGAATCACACTTTATTTATATAGCCCAATATCAAAAATCACAAACCCTGAAACCTCAGGGCGAGAGGACGCGGTACTTACTTACTTTGTGACGAGCACAAACATGCACATTAGAAGTGTGTGTGTATAAAACCTTGATGTAATATAAAAATATTAGACTGTCACTGTTAGCGCGTGTGTGTGCTACATGTCCACTGTACAGGCGGTGTGTGTGACGAGACTGCAGACGAGGTTGGAGCAGCTATGAGTTCGGGTGTCAGTCTTTCCCGTGGCAAGACGGCCATCTTGTCGAGATGCAATCTCAGCGTGTTCAATGAAGCCGTCCGACTCACGGATTCCAACCCGCAGTGCCGCATCCACTTCATAGGAGTGAGTCTCACAGACACACACAAGAAGAAGCTTATTTTCTATCACAAAGACACAACAACCCATTTTTCTCCTTCAGGGGGTCAATGGTATCGGCCTGAAGCGGATCCTAGACATCTGGCAGCTAATGGGCGGAGCAGGAGAGAGCCAAGGCTCCACATGTGAGATGCACACATGTACTGTCTGAGGTAAAACAAACTGACTCTTTGACATTAATGTTGAACTTCCTTCAGTCATCAGTGATCCCTTGATTCGGTCATTTGCCAAGAAGAATCTGAATGGCTTCTGGGCCCTGAAGTCGTACGTGACGCAGACCGAGGACATGGAGCTGGAAGGAAAACTCAACATCGTTGAAAAGTATGGGAAGCGCATCCCTGAACTAGTGAAGCGCCTGGAAAGTTGCTTTGAAGGAAACTTCCATAAAGCAGGTATGCAAACAATTTTGAAATTGCTGACTTGCATGAAGGCCTCACCATTTACAGACTAAAATATAACGGCACACAAACCTCAAACATGCAATGTGCAGCATATAATGAAATTAGAAAGCAACGTGCACACAGCTCGTCTAATCCCCTCCTTCAGACACTCTGTACAACATCAGGGGGACACGTCCCCTCCTTCAGACACTCTGTACAACATCAGGGGGACACGTCCCCTCCTGCAGACACTCTGTACAACATCAGGGGGACATGTCCCCTCCTGAAGACACTCTGTACAACATCAGGGGGACACGTCCCCTCCTGCAGACACTCTGTACAACATCAGGGGGACATGTCCCCTCCTGAAGACACTCTGTACAACATCAGGAGGACACGTCCCCTCCTGCAGACACTCTGTACAACATCAGGGGGACACGTCCCCTCCTGTAGACACTCTGTACAACATCAGGAGGACACGTCCCCTCCTGCAGACACTCTGTACAACATCAGGGGGACATGTCCCCTCCTGAAGACATTCTGTACAACATCAGGAGGACACGTCCCCTCCTGCAGACACTCTGTACAACATCAGGAGGACACGACCCCTCCTGTAGACACTTCTGTACAACATCAGGGGGACACGTCCCCTCCTGTAGACACTCTGTACAACATCAGGAGGACACGTCCCCTCCTGAAGACACTCTGTACAACATCAGGAGGACACGTCCCCTCCTGAAGACACTCTGTACAACATCAGGAGGACACGTCCCCTCCTGTAGACACTCTGTACAACATCAGGGGGACATGTCCCCTCCTGAAGACACTCTGTACAACATCAGGAGGACACGTCCCCTCCTGCAGACACTCTGTACAACATCAGGGGGACACGTCCCCTCCTGTAGACACTCTGTACAACATCAGGAGGACACGTCCCCTCCTGCAGACACTCTGTACAACATCAGGGGGACATGTCCCCTCCTGAAGACATTCTGTACAACATCAGGAGGACACGTCCCCTCCTGCAGACACTCTGTACAACATCAGGAGGACACGACCCCTCCTGTAGACACTTCTGTACAACATCAGGGGGACACGTCCCCTCCTGTAGACACTCTGTACAACATCAGGAGGACACGTCCCCTCCTGAAGACACTCTGTACAACATCAGGAGGACACGTCCCCTCCTGAAGACACTCTGTACAACATCAGGAGGACACGTCCCCTCCTGCAGACACTCTGTACAACATCAGGGGGACACGTCCCCTCCTGCAGACACTCTGTACAACATCAGGGGGACACGTCCCCTCCTGCAGACATTCTGTACAACATCAGGAGGACACGTCCCCTCCTTCAGACACTCTGTACAACATCAGGGGGACACGTCCCCTCCTGCAGACACTCTGTACAACATCAGGGGGACATGTCCCCTCCTGAAGACATTCTGTACAACATCAGGGGGACACGTCCCCTCCTGAAGACACTCTGTACAACATCAGGGGGACACGTCCCCTCCTGCAGACACTCTGTACAACATCAGGGGGACACGTCCCCTCCTGAAGACACTCTGTACAACATCAGGAGGACACGTCCCCTCCTGCAGACACTCTGTACAACATCAGGGGGACACGTCCCCTCCTGCAGACACTCTGTACAACATCATGGGGACACGTCCCCTCCTGCAGACACTCTGTACAACATCAGGAGGACACGTCCCCTCCTGCAGACACTCTGTACAACATCAGGAGGACACGACCCCTCCTGTAGACACTCTGTACAACATCAGGAGAACACGTCCCCTCCTGCAGACACTCTGTACAACATCAGGAGGACACGACCCCTCCTGAAGACACTCTGTACAACATCAGGAGGACACGACCCCTCCTGTAGACACTTCTGTACAACATCAGGGGGACACGTCCCCTCCTGTAGACATTCTGTACAACATCAGGAGGACACGTCCCCTCCTTCAGACACTCTGTACAACATCAGGGGGACACGTCCCCTCCTGCAGACACTCTGTACAACATCAGGGGGACATGTCCCCTCCTGAAGACATTCTGTACAACATCAGGGGGACACGTCCCCTCCTGAAGACACTCTGTACAACATCAGGGGGACACGTCCCCTCCTGCAGACACTCTGTACAACATCAGGGGGACACGTCCCCTCCTGAAGACACTCTGTACAACATCAGGAGGACACGTCCCCTCCTGCAGACACTCTGTACAACATCAGGGGGACACGTCCCCTCCTGCAGACACTCTGTACAACATCATGGGGACACGTCCCCTCCTGCAGACACTCTGTACAACATCAGGAGGACACGACCCCTCCTGAAGACACTCTGTACAACATCAGGAGAACACGTCCCCTCCTGCAGACACTCTGTACAACATCAGGAGGACACGACCCCTCCTGAAGACACTCTGTACAACATCAGGAGGACACGACCCCTCCTGTAGACACTTCTGTACAACATCAGGAGGACACGTCCCCTCCTGTAGACACTCTGTACAACATCAGGAGGACACGACCCCTCCTGTAGACACTCTGTACAACATCAGGAGGACACGACCCCTCCTGTAGACACTTCTGTACAACATCAGGGGGACACGTCCCCTCCTGTAGACACTCTGTACAACATCAGGAGGACACGTCCCCTCCTGAAGACACTCTGTACAACATCAGGAGGACACGTCCCCTCCTGTAGACACTCTGTACAACATCAGGAGGACACGTCCCCTCCTGCAGACACTCTGTACAACATCAGGGGGACACGTCCCCTCCTGCAGACACTCTGTACAACATCAGGGGGACACGTCCCCTCCTGCAGACACTCTGTACAACACACTGTCCTCCTGCTGGACTGCCTACATGTGCCCTCTGACCTCTACAGCTCACCTAGAATGCAGCAGTCAGACTGGTGTCGAGGAGAAAGTCTTTCCTTTGGTTTGAAGTTTGGACTTCTTCCTCTAACACTTTAAAATCTAATAAGATATTGAAATTCTGGTTTAGTTTAGTCTTTAAAGTTACAACATATTCAATAAAGTTCACTGGAGAAGAATCAAGTCACAGAGTTTATTTTTACATGACAATAAAAACTCACCCGAGGTTTCAGCCAGCTGAAAACACTGAAAGTTCTACCCTCCCTTCTTTTACTTCTTCCTTATCTTTTGTGGTAAAGACGAGGCCATAAGGTCCTCAGTGCTCCATCGCCCATTTTCATTTATCAATAAATCGTATGCCGCTACCTGTCAGACAGGGTCGTAACTCAGGCATGGCGTCTCGAAATCTCTTCCTCAGCATTCTTCCACAATTTAGCTTCCACTGCTCTTTGCCGCCATCTTCTTTGCTCCCTCTCCCTTCCCCGTGCACAACATTCATTGGTTTACTTCCATAAACCAGACTGTATACATTAAATATCTTTCAACTTTGTAATTTTACACACTTTCATCTTATATGTTTAATACAAAATACTTGATGGATAAATAATTCCTACATCCCCAGTTCTCCCACAATGCACCGCTCCTCCCTCCCTTCACTGGTCACCAGTAGCTGCTTCCAGACTCTGGTGCTCATGTTCATGTAGCTGTATCCCAGTATGGAGTTCTGTTTTGTTGGAAACCTACAGACGAGCTATGATGTGGCTTCACTGGCACGTTGAAAATGTTTCTTTCGTGTGTTGCAGACTTCATAGTGGGAACAGTGCACAAGGCTAAAGGTCTGGAGTTCGACACTGTGATGGTCACCGACGACTTTGCCAAGGTTCCTGCGTCAAAGCACAACCTGCACTTCAGTCCCGACTTCTCCTTCGGTATGTTTGACGGTTTCCATTGCAGCTTGTCCTGTGTGTTAGTTTATCTAGACTGATCATTAAGTCAATATATTGACTAATATGAACTTATTGCACATTTGAAATGGCTGTAAAAGGTGTTAAATATGAAATGTCATATTTGTGCTCCCTGCTCAGCTGATGTTGCTGACGATGAGTGGAACCTTCTGTATGTGGCGGTGACTCGAGCCAAGACCTCACTGATCATCACAAAGAACATCCGCCGCATCCTCACTGTGGCCGGGGTGAGACCCACATCTGTTCACTTATATCAGCACATGTTGGTATCATGTTCTTGTGCTTCTGGTTTAGTAAAGCTGTCACGATATCATCGTTGTTACAGAGAAGCTGTGGTTGTGTTACACCAACATCTTTCCTCAGTTTCACTTCCTGCGCTCTTTAAATGCTGCGAGGTGTTTGCTGTTCCTGCTTGAAATGGGATTCATTGGTTGCTTAGTTCTTTGGGTAATTCAGAATATGTGCAGGAATATAACTGAAGTGGTTTCGCTTGCATTAGTCCATCAAAGATAACTTTATAGAAGCAGAAAGTCAAACACAACTTGCTGTTTCGTCACTAAGAGTTGTTTTAGACTTCAGAAGATGTTGATCAGCCACGCTGAGAGTTTGTGTTCACTGCACTGCTTACACTTCTCATTGCTGTCATACAAGTTGTATACAAGTTGTATAAATGAGTTTCTGTTGGCGCCTGAACAGAGAATAAAGCCCTAAACACATGCATGAGCCCCTCGCTCACAAAACAAGACCACCAGCTTCACATACAGATTAATGGCCTGAATGAATAAACTCTGAGGTTCAGTCGCTGCTGCTCCTGGTGTGGATGTCCTGAACACCAACTATGATATATGAATTGATACTGGAGATGAACACAGATGAGGACATGTGTAAGCACTGTTGTTTTTACACTTTATTATAATAAGCCCCTGTCCTCCCCAGGAATACCTCCTGAAGGCGGAGATGCCCAGCATCCTGGCGCAGCAGGGCGACCCTCTCCCGTGCTGCGTGTCCGACTGCCCAAACTGCACCACCCCCGGCTCAGCCTTCATCATGGTCAAACGGCAGATGAGATGTGTAAGAACATGTCAGCTGCTCCTCAGTTAACAACAACACTTGCTTACAGCCTAGCTTTTACTCTTAGCCTTTATTAACATTTTGTGAAAGTTGTGTTGAAAAAAGTGTGAAACTGGAGTTAGTGAGTCAGAAATGTTTTGTCTGGTCTTTGTGCAGTCTGACGGGGTGTCTGCTGGCGGCCCGCTGTGTGAGAGGTGTGTGTGGACGCGCATCGGACCGGCTGCCTTCCTCATGACAGACAACGTGCTCTCCATGGCTGAAGTACCACAGAGACTGGGCCAGCAGGTCCATCACATGATGCTGCTGGCGCTGTTCTGACTGTGTGTGTGCCTGCTGAAGATCTGTCTGCTTTTAATTAAAAAGAGTCTTAATTCTCTACTGATGGAAGTCTTCTTTGTCCCGTTATGGTTTACGAAGGTGAATTATGACTTTTTAAAAGTAGCTAACAAAATCAAAGTATTTAGTGAATCCAGTTCTGTCGGCTGAGCAGCTTCCCAGAACACGGTCAAACAACAGTTCAGTTGATGTTCAGAGGTCGACCCCAACACATGATTCACATTATGTCTCATCGTCAGGTTCACTGTCGCTGAGCAGCTGGAGTCTCAATCTGCTGCCTGGCTGCTGTTTCTCTATTTCCTCATTCTCAAGCCAAAGAACTTGATTTATGGGATCCGACCAATAAAGCTGTTGATACAAGTTCATTCTGTTATGAAGTAATTTATGTACAACACTGGACGTGAGTTTTAAAGAATCATTTTAATGGAGAGCAACAGGAAATGTCAGAGAAACAAAGGCCAGCTGGATCTGAAATGAGGTAATGCCTCATGCTGAAGATTATAAAGCTAACACGGAGCAAAAACATGTGAGAATGGAAAGTAAAGTTCATAAGCAAATCAACAGATTATATTATTAAACGGGGGAAATGATCCATGTTTCAGTATCGTCAGGGATTAATATGCAAACTCTTCATATCAAACAATATTTCTGCTGTCTTCAGCATAGCTCCCAGAATACACACAAGGATTAATGAAGAGCTTCAGTGTGAGGCATACTCTTACATTCAGTGCGTGTGTGTGTGTGTGTGTGTGTGAGTGTGGTTAACTGCATTAACATTCACCACTATCTGAAAGCTGCAGGCTCAGGAGAAAAGATCAACAATGATAGTCTGTATGTTTCCTTCTGTATATCTATACAGATATATCTATATACACACAGGTCTGTGGCTCAGCATGTCAGATGAGTAAAGTAAATAAGCAAAGGGAGTAAACCAGTTGAAGGGCCACAGGGGCCCATTGTTGATCTCATACTTTCATTTACAAACATTTACAAGAATGGTGTGCCAATGTTATGTTATACTATTTTAATTCTGCTATTTTATCTGCTATTTCATATTATTTTAATTCTGCTATTTTTATAATGGTACTTCAGACTCATTTACATCAACACTGTGATTATTGTACTGTAAATGCTCTTATTCTGTCCTTGTACTAATTGTTACATTTTTGCTGTGACACACTTTGAGCTGCAATTCTTGTATGAAAGGTGCTTATTGTTATTATTATCATGAAATGATCGAATCTTCGGATTATGTAACCGATGTGCCGATATCACAAAGTGCCACGGTACCATCTTGACTTGATTCTGGGAACACAAATCATATAAGTTTTATATATATATATATATATTTATCTTAAAGACATCGATGATATTTGATCGTTAGGTAGCTGCTCTTTAGGTAGCTGCTCAGTTAGCCTGCTGACCCTCCCACATCCTGAGTGAAGAGTGAATAAAGTCTTTTTATACATCATTTACATTTGTGCATTGCTACATTTATTTGTATTTCTGCCTCTGACAAACGGTGTACTTGATCTGTTGCCTGCTGATCTGTCTTTCTAATGGAAATATCCTTTTACTCTTTTAGTCCAGTTCATCCAAACACACGGCGCACACTGTCGTCTTATAAGCTCCACACCTAAATTATCAAGTCTATCTGTTCCTTATTGTCTACTCTTCCCATGCACAGAGAAAACAACACTTAACAACTTCCTCCGCAGAATGTGCTCTTAAGGGAACTGTTTTTAGTCGGGGAATATTTTCAGATGTGGATGTGGTTGCTTGTTCTGTTTTACAGAGCAATGGAGCTCTCTGGCACAAAGCAATATGACCTGTGATGCTTTGTTTTAACAGACTGTAGTTGTTTTTGGAAGGATTGAGTAAGTTGGTTTTTCATGAGATTTGAAGACAATAAGAAATATCAGAATATCACCTGATTACGCCTGTTGTAGCACCAAATGGTCACAGGGTCGAAATTAAAGTTTCTCGTGCAGTTTAAATCTTTGGTTCAACTTAAAACAACAAATGTGTGACGGAGGCGATCTCAGTTCTCCAGTCGGTCGCAGGGGACAAACTCTACGACAGCTCCTCACATGCTGCAGGATTCATGGGTATCTGCTCGTCTGCCGCCTGCGGTGGGGTCTCGTTGGACCTCCTATCAAGGAAACAGTGATGAGATCATGAGCAGCAAAATAAACGACATGGGCATGTAGAAATTAAGCAAGGTGCTCTGCTGGATAAATCGGAGTAATTTATCACGAGAAAGAAAGTGTACACGTGTACAGACCCTCTGTGTACACGCTCACCTTCTATAACAAAAGAAGCTGATTCCCATCAGAGCGCAGACGATCACTAATGAAGCACAGCCGATCACGAGTCCTGCAGACGAGATAACAACATGAATGTTTGCCCCGTGCTCCTCGTCCTCTGCTCGTCTGGCTGCAGCAGCATCAGGTGGGACTAAACTTACTGGAAGTGGTGGACTGAAGCACGAGAGGATGAACATTGTTGGGAGGCTCCGTTGTGCTTGTGGTTGTCCACTGCGTCAGAGCGTCTACGTTTCCTGCTGAGGGAGAAACAATGAATATGATCAGGTATTCGTGAGGCAGTGCTGAACAAAAAGCAGGATCAATCTTATGATTTTTATTCTTTTACAAAACAACTGCTGTTTGCTTGAAAAGAGAAGAGGGAGCAGGATAGACCTGCAGCAGGAGAGACCACATGCAGCAGGAGAGACCACCTGCAGCAGGAGAGACCACATGCAGCAGGAGAGACCACCTGCAGCAGGAGAGAACACCTGCAGCAGGAGAGACCACATGCAGCAGGAGAGACCACATGCAGCAGGAGAGACCACCTGCAGCAGGAGAGACCACCTGCAGCAGGAGAGAGAGATCTGCAGCAGGAGAGAGAGACCTGCAGTCTGAGCATGTGCACGAAGCCTCTGTCTTCACAACATTCACACATTAGTGATTCTGCCAATGAACCCATGAAGCAACACATAATATATTATGTGTGTGTTGTCAGCAGTGTGTGTGGACAGCAGTATGTGTGGACAGCAGTGTACCCCGGATGTAGTCTGTCAGGGTCGGCTCTGCAGTCTCTGATGCTGACGGGCTCGAGGTCCGAGTCATCTGGAGGCTGGAGGAAGCTGCTGACAACAAACACATTTACTGACACACAACACTGACAGACACACTGAGACACACACATTGAGACACACACACTGAGACACACACATTGACACACACACTGACACACACACCCACTGACAGACACACATTGACACACACACTGACCCACCCAAAGCCTCGTCCCGCCTGCTTCAGCTGCATGTTGCTAGTTAACATGTTGAACTGACGAACTGCAACTAGTTAACAATTTGAACGAGTAAGCTACTTAAAGTCTCTTTAGATATATTAGATAGATAGTATAGATGGATACTTACACTAGTACAGTAATTCTTTCCTTACTAGTTAACTAGTTACACAAGCTTTATCTTACTAGATAACTAGTTAGGCCTAAAAGCGACCTAGTGAGAGATGTTTCCTGATGAGGCCTAGTTAAAAAGAGTCACTAGTTAACTAGTGAAATCTTAGTAGTTTGACAAAACTACTTACTAGCTGACATGTAGATAACTAGTAAGGTCAAAATAGACCAAAAATAGTTAACGAGTCTGCATTTATGCCTTAACTAGTGGGGGGGGGGGGGGGAATGTGAATGCGCAAGGCATTCACATTCACAAGGGAAAATGTATGTATGCTGTCGGAGCTCAGGTTCTGACTCCACACAGAAAAATTATGACAAGTATCTACATGCCCAGGTTCATTACAACATTATGCAATAATAATAATGAGGCTCACAGTTATCCTTCTCTGGATTGGGGGCAATCCATGTGTCCTAGTCTGTCACACGCATCATAACACACATTATCTAGACATATGTAGTGCTTTTTTAGTTTCCTCATTAGTACTTATACATTATTAGTTATTAGTATTATTGTAGTATTTCTTGTCTTCTAAATGCATGCAGACATAGAACTCACTGTCTGTGGTGGAGATGGTGGAGTCCTGGGGAAGATAAGTGTGTCCCTCTGCAAGATCAGACCATTAATCACAATGTGAAACTCTCTCCGGCTCGTATTGAACGCTATAACTTAGCTCCAGAGTGTTTGTGTTGGCGCGTACACGTACTTGTCTCTGAGCTCAGTGGTGGTGCTGCTGTGGGTCTGCTTGGGTCCGCTGAAACACAACAGAGAAGAAGGTGAGCACTTTGTTCGTCATCTGAAACTTCACAGCATGAATAAGATACAAAAAACTTAATGCAAAAAATGAATGAATCCTTCTACCCTTCCCATGATGCAACTTGATAGCATCTTTTGCCTGCTGAACGAAATAGCCCTGGTTTGAAATAGGCTTTTAATGATTTCCAGGTTGATGCTGTATGCTGATGATACGCAGCTCTTTCTCTAGAAAGTTCCTCCGTTTCTTCCCTCCTAAATAAATGTACTCATGAACATGCCACTATCTTCCAGGGACCCCATTGAATCCCACTCACAACCTTTGCTACAAGGTGTTTGGACTAAAGAAGAGGGCATGACTGCTTTTTGCTGGTTCTTCCGGTGCGGGTCATCCACCACTCTTTTTCCTACTTTAGTTTGGCGGACCTTATTGCTGCTGCTTCCATTTTGGAGTGGATTCTGAATTCAGATTCAATAAAGGGATACCAAACCCCAAACCTAGTTACATGTTCCAGTCAGCTGACCTGGACCTATCAGAGGCAAGGTGTTAACACTGTAGTCGTTACACAGCAGACCTTTGAGCCTCTGGGACCTTGGCGTGAGGTCGTAGTGCCACATGCGTGTGGCGGGACTTGGCGGCCTAAGACTGTGTATACAGGACTGTCTCAGAAAATTAGAATATTGTGATAAAGTTCTTTATTTTCTGTAATGCAATTAAAAAAACAAAAATGTCATGCATTCTGGATTCATTACAAATCAACTGAAATATTGCAAGCCTTTTATTATTTTAATATTGCTGATTATGGCTTACAGCTTAAGAAAACTCAAAAATCCTGTCTCTAAATATTAGAATATCATGAAAAAGTATACTAGTAGGGTGTTCAACGAATCACTTGAATCGTCTAATTAACTCGAAACACCTGCAAGGGTTTCCTGAGCCTTGAAAAACACTCAGCTTGGTTCAGTAAACTAAATCACAAGTATGGGGAAGACTGCTGATCTGACTGCTGTCCAGAGGACCATCATTGACACCCTCCATCAGGAGGGTAAGACACAAAAAGAAATTTCTCAAAGAGCAAGCTGTGCACAGAGTGCAGTTTCAAAGCACATCCACAAAAAGTCTGTTGGAAGGGGGAAATGTGGCAGGAAACGCTGCACAACCAAGAGAGATGACCGCAGCCTTAACAGCATTGTGAAGAAGAGTCGCTTCCAGAATTTGGGGGAGCTTCAAAGACAGTGGACTGAAGCTGGAGTCCAGGTATCAAAAGCCACTGTTCACAGACGTGTCCGGGAAATGGGCTACAATAGCCGTATTCCCATGGTCAAGCCACTTCTGAACTCAAGACAACGGAAGAAGCGTCTGACTTGGGCTATGGAAAAGAAGCACTGGACAGTTGCAGAGTGGTCCAAAGTCCTCTTTTCAGACGAAAGCAAGTTTTGTATTTCATTTGGAAGTCAAGGCGCCAGAGTCTGGAGAAAGGCTGGAGAGGAGCAAAATCCAAGTTGCTTGAAATCCAGTGTGAAGTTCCCACAGTCAGCGATGGTTTGGGGAGCCATGTCAGCTGCTGGTGTTGGTCCACTGTGTTTCATCAAGCCCAGAGTAAATGCAGCTGTGTACCAAGAGATTTTAGAGCACTACATGCTTCCGTCTGCTGAAAAGCTCTATGGAGATGAGGAATTCATTTTCCAGCATGATCTGGCACCTGCCCACAGTGCCAAAACCACCAGTAACTGGTGTACTGACCATGGCATTACTGTCCTCGATTGGCCTGCCAATTCCCCTGACCTGAACCCCATAGAGAATATGTGGGGTATTGTGAAGAAGAAGCTGAAAGACACCAGACCCAACAATGCTAATGAGCTAAAGGCCGCTATTGAAGCATCCTGGGCATCCATAACACCTCAGCAATGCCACAGGCTGATTGCCTCCATGCCACGCCGCATTGATGCAGTAATCCGTGCAAAAGGATTCCCAACCAAGTACTGAGTGCATTAATGGACATTTTCAAATGTTTGATTTTGTTTTGCTGTTATAAATCTTTTTTTTTACTTGGTCTGAGGAACTATTCTAATTTTTTGAGATAGGATTTTTGAGTTTTCTTAAGCTGTAAGCCATAATCAGCAATATTAAAATAATAAAAGGCTTGCAATATTTCAGTTGATTTGTAATGAATCCAGAATGCATGACATTTTTGTTTTTTTAATTGCATTACAGAAAATAAAGAACTTTATCACAATATTCTAATTTTCTGAGACAGTCCTGTATATTATACAATTTTAAATGGTTTGCTGCAGATTACATATGCTGCATCCTAAAGGAAAGCACACTTGTGTTTACATACCAGTTTCACAAGTTTCTGTGTGTGAGTTTACAGCTGACAGTTTACAGCGTGTCTCAGAGGGACTCATAGGAATGTGTTACTGCATACGAGAGTCTTGAGCCTTATGGCAGCAGATGGTAACTGTGGGGAGATATTTCTCCGTTCTCTGACAAATTTGTTTAGAATTTTGCGATTGAGCTCTTGACATGTAAAGACAAGAATGGAATCTTACATATACACTTCAGGGTGGGTGGGTTAGGCACCCAATGTGCATAACCATTATCAGGTTTGCATCTGATGAGATTTGAAGTTCCCACCTTCCTCACATAACCGTCTGTGCATTTGTAGCGAAAAGTCATGTTAATTTTGAAGCAGTTCTCTGGTGGAGGTTCAGTTTCAGGCATTTGAGGGATTCCTGGACATGGACAACTCCTTTTCTCTGAAAGAAAAAAACACTGTGTGAAACATTTCCAATATGGATGCAGAGATCCACACAGAAAGAGCAACAAGTGAAAGTGGTACCAAGTAAAGTGGTTCAATTTAGATTTTAGATTTCAGATAGCAAAGGAAAAACCAATAACACCTTTACAGAACTACAGAAATGTCACAAATGAATATAGTTTGTCAGTTGTGAATGAGTCCCATTGAAATAGTGCAGGTGTTTTAGTAAGAACTAAATATGACATTCATTTTATTAACCTTTTGCTTTACTGTAACTCCAGAAGCATATATTTCATAATACATCCCTAAATTAACACACGGACACAGGTACACATCTCTTCAACTCAAAAGGATCCACCAGTTTCCAAAGCTGGAGCATGTTCGGAAAGAAAAACACGTCTCTTGATTGCAGAAAGATCTTAAAACTGACTTGATTATTCTGCACATAGCTCTAGTTGTTATTACCGGTACAGTGTTACCTGCACGTTCTAGAGCTTGTTTTGGCTGAATTGTATTGTATGTACAGATATTAAAAATAAAAAGCTGCAGACAGTAACTACACAAATCCTCTCAGACGGTAGTGGCTGAAAGAGTTAAAATAATAATAGTAGTAATAATAAAAGCAGACACTGTGGTTACGTTTGTGTTCCTTTAATAGTGCAGAGTCCTGGTTGGGAGCAAAGTAGAGTAAGATTGTTTTAAAGGAGAACATAAAGTTGTTTTGCAGTTACCGTGGCTGGAGGCACGCGCAGTCCAGAGCAGACAGACCATCATGAAGCAGAACCCTGAGGATGCACGCGGGTCCATCTGAGGGCTCCGTGGTGTCCACACAAGAGTAATCCACGAAGAGTGCAGACCATCTCCACTCGACTGCTGCCACTCACAACTTTCACTTTCACTCACACTTCTCTATTATACAAAGCCACGGGTCACGTGACATGTTCCTGCTTACGGCTGCAGACGCCACGTTTGTAGTTCCAGTGAGCTGCATCAGACAAATACATCCAAATGGTGTTATACGGCGGCACCGAGCTGACATTAAAGCGCAGTGTAGTCATCCAGCCGCGAGGAGCGCGAGAGTGCACAAGTGTCGCGAAGAGCTCGTTGACTGTCGCGCTTCGTTTGTTGTTGTGCTGCTGACTTCCGCCTCGTACAGCGAGGACGCGAACCCTTTCTCTACGTTAATGTCCAGACTTCTCTGAACCGGTAGGTTGAACACAAGCTGAACTAATGTGGTTGTGTTGAACATATTTCGTTGAGGTGCAGAAAGTGTTATGTTAGCATTAGCTAAATTTAGCTCCATTGATATTTGGCCAGTCTCTCCTGGTAACGTACCTAATGTTAAATATAGCTAACGTTAAATATAGCTAACGAAATGATGCTCGTGAAGCTCGTGAATAAACGCTGATGAAAGTGTGTGTGTGTGTGTGTGTGTGTGTGTGTGTGTGTGTGTGTGTGTGTGTGTGTGTGTGTGTGTGCGTGTGCGTGTCTCTCTCTCTCTCTCTCTCTCTCTCTCTCTCTCTCTCTCTCTCTCTCTCTCTCTCTCTCTCTCTCTCTCTCTCTCTGTCTCTGTCTCTCTCTCTCTCTCTCTCTGTCTCTCTGTCTCTGTCTGTCTCTGTCTCTCTGTGTGGGCCGGAGACAGCTATGTCGTTGTATGATGACCTCGGTGTGGCTACAAGTGACACCAAGACTGAAGGCTGGTCCAAGAACTTCAAGCTGCTGCAGTCTCAGCTGAAGGTGAAGAAGGCGGCTCTGACCCAGGCCAAGGTACGACCATGCAACATATAAGAACAGTTTGGTTATACAGCACAGAGGTTTTACATAATGAAATTGGAAAATTTCACACGTACGACACACTGAAGGAAATCTGTCACAGACTGGATGCTTAATGACTCTGGTGAAGAAAAGAGTTCTAACTGTAGAGATCATAAGCTGTGTGTGTGTGTGTGTGTGTGTGTGTGTGTGTGTGTGTGTGTGTGTGTGTGTGTGTGTGTGTGTGTGTGTGTGTGTGTGTGTGTGTGTGTGTGTGTGTAGACCCAGCGGATGAAGCAGACCACAGTCCTGCCCCCGGTCATTGATCTAAAGAGAGGAGGCTCCAGTGATGAGAGACAGATCCCAGACACTCCTCCGCATGCTGCCGCTGGACTTAAGGTCTGTCTCCTTCAGTCAACCTGCCGTCATGTTTATCACAATGTGAAAACGTTCGTACGTAGTGTTAATGACACCGAGCAGAGTGGGGGGGTTTCGATGCAGCTGCACGAAGACTGGCTCATTTGCTCACAATACATGTAAATATTCTTATCAAAGTAACAAACGTCTATCTCGCTCTCGTGTTTCATGACCTGTGTTTACTTCAGGACACCGTGCCCAGTGGGTTCTCCTCTGGCGATGTGCTGATCCCGTTGGCAGACGAGTACGATCCAATGTTCCCCAACGACTACGAAAAGGTTGTGAAGCGACACCGAGAAGAACGACAGCGGCAGAGGGAGCAGGAGCGGCAGAAGGAGATCGATGAGAGAGAAAAGTACTGTCACAATCGTTGTCTTTTTCTACTTCATGCTTTCAGGGTCCTGGGGGTCCTGGGTGCTTGTAGCCATGACATTTTTATAGTCATAACAGAAGTTATCCCAAGACCCCTTTCAGATAAATCACATATTTACAGAGACCCAATGAGCGACGGTGTCTAAAGAGTACTAAAGAGTGTATACTGCTGAATATTAATGGGCAGGACTCCTGTTTGAATCTTGAACTTGGTGTGTTGCAGGAAGAGGAAAGACCGGCACGACGGTGGAGCTCCAAGTGGTTTCTCTCGTTTCCCTCCAACGGAGGGCGAGTCGGATGAGGAGGACGACTTCGACGCGGAGCGGAGGAAACGAAGTGACTGTTTTTATTGGCTTACATTTTTCATCTCACTTAAAACCAAAGTTTCTCCAGATGAGTTTGGTCCACTTTCAAGAAAGAAATCAGTTTTTAGCCTTCTTCAGATTCATATAAATACATCTATCAGACAGATAGATAACATAATAATGTGGGAACGTCTGTCAGGGTCAGATATACATGCTGTGTTGTCACGTGTGTCCTCTCTCTCCCAGCTATAGGTGGAGCGGCTATCGCCCCCCCTTCTTCACTCGTGGACAAAGACGGTACGTGTTATGATCCATCAGGTGGTGATGGTGTATCCTGTATGAAACGGGGGTGGAGACGAATGATCCCAGGATGTTGGTAGTTGGTGGTAAATCCGGCTTGTGTATCCACATTGGTTTTGGTCCCTGAAATGTAATTTACTTTGTAAGAGTCGAACACGTGGAGCTCAGTCACCTGCGGGGTCTTTAGTGAGATGGGTGTTGGTGATGTTCACCGTCCGTCCATCTCCAGCAGAGGGCAGCAGCGTGCAGCTCCATGTGTCTGAAGTAACATCTCAAGGAAGGAAACACAAAACTTTCTGTAGTTTTCACAGAGCGGCTGTGATATTACAGTGATTAAAATACAAAAGATGTGAGGAAAAGTATGAATTTACTTCTGGCTGACATCACAGGCATACATGTGGTTGTGTGTGTGTGAAGGTGTTTCTGTGTGTTTAGGCTCGTACTCCTACGAAGATGAAGGTCGTCTTGCAAGAGGCTCAAAGGCCGCCATCCCTCCCCCGATGTACGAGGACGCAGAACGACCACGCTCCCCCCCCGGACCCACCAGCTCCTTCCTGGCTAACATGGGGTGGGTGACACAGACGGCCACACAGACAGACACACACACACAAGCTGGCTGCAGGTGGTTTCTCTCGTGGACTGTACAGAAGCTGTTCTCAGGGAACATGCCACGTGTTCATTACTATCCAAACTAAATGTTCTGTATATAATTTTGACATTTATTACCTGCTATTTTGACAAAATCCAGACACCTGTTCTGCAACGCATCAACATTAACATTACATACAGGAGCGAGTTTGAATGAATATGGATTCATGATTTTAAAGGCTGTATGTTGTTGCAGCACACTGTGTGTGAGAGTAGGACTGTGGACAACAGTTTTCATGTCTCCTCCCACAGAGGTACGGTGGCTCATAAGATTATGCAGAAGTACGGATTCAAAGAAGGCCAGGGCCTGGGGAAGCACGAGCAGGGCCTCAGCACGGCGCTGTCTGTGGAGAAGACCAGCAAGAGAGGTGGAAAGATTATCATCGGTGACGCTGCAGAGAAACGTAAGTGGGTTCTCCTCATGATGCTACCTGCCCGTCTGTTCTACCTGCAACAAGAGACTCCAGCTCTGATGCTCGGAGTCTCACCTGCAGACTTCAGTCATTCCACCATCTGATTATTTACTGTGACTTTGTTTGCATGTCTTGGTACTTTCTCCATTTTGTGTGTGTGTGTGTGTGTGTGTGTGTGTGTGTGTGTGTGTGTGTGTGTGTGTGTGTGTGTGTGTGTGTGTGTGTGTGTGTGTGTGTGTGTGTGTGTGTGTGTGTGTGTGTGTGTGTGTGTGTGTGTGTGTGTGTGTGTGTGCGCAGAAGGCTCCAGCCTGGCAGCTGCTCTTGAGACTTCAGGCGGAGGCTCTGCAGGTTGGCCATCACTTTCATTTCCTGTCTCTCATTAGAGTGTGCGGCCCTGTTCATCTTGCATTCAGTGTGTGTTTGCATGTATTGATCACACTGTTGTCACTCACAGTTAGAGAGCAGTGCATCTCTGCATGTTCAGAGTTGAGTGGTGCGAGAGGAGTTCCTGATGGAGCTGTGAGCAGCATGGCTTTCTGCAACCCTTCACTGTTTACTTTAATCTGGTCTTTGTTTACCACATAAAAAGCATTTGACCTCCTCATGCATGTTGTTTGTTGTCAGCCCAAACTGAGTTAGAAATGTCTTCCTTTCCTTCTGCGAAAGCTGTGCTCTGCATCTTCCTTATTGTTTTACCCTCTTCTCCTAACCCCGGCTCAATAATGGGAAGCTAAACACTCCAAAGACTGCTGGCTGTAGCGTAATCATTACTGAATCTGCTCATTTAACTCTTCAGAAAGCAAACTGCTTATTTACAATGATGTCCTAAATGTCCAACTTTTGCTTTAAAGTTTAGAATTTTACTAGTTTGTACGTGTGAAAGTCCTGCAGCACCGACCTCAGAGGTAAGAAAAACACATTTTGACCTTTGACCTTTCTCTCCCTTTCCACCAACCAGCCGACTCTTCCAAGAAGTCCGAGGTCAACCCGCTCACAGAGATCCTCAAAAACCCGACCAAAGTGGTGCTGCTGAGGGTGTGTGTCTCTGTGTCTCTGTGTCTCTGTGTGTGCGTGTTCTCTTCTTGTCCCATGAAGAAGGCCTTATGTATGTATGTGTGTGTGTGTGTGTGTGTGTGTGTGTGTGTGTGTGTGTGTGTGTGTGTGTGTGTGTGTGTGTGTGTGTGTGTGTGTGTGTGTGTGTGTGTGTGTGTGTGTGTGTGTGTGTGTGTGTGTGTGTGTGTGTGTGTGTGTGTTCTGTAGAACATGGTGGGCCGAGGAGAGGTGGACGAAGACTTGGAGGGAGAGACAAAAGAAGAGTGCGAGAAATATGGCAAAGTGGTGAAATGTGTCATATTTGAGGTGAGCGGAGAGAATTACAAAGTGTGAAGTGGATTTATTGATCCTTTAAAACACTCAAACACACTTTGCCTCTCAGATTGCAGTTGTGCCAGACGAGGACGCGGTCAGGATATTCCTGGAGTTTGAGAGGGTGGAGTCCGCCATCAAAGGTCAGTGTGCTGTCGGCCCATGTGCACAGTGCTGAGGTCCACTAATTAGACATTTTGTAAAGCCTGGACACACTTCAGACAAACTCCTGCATCAGGTGAGAGGCTCAGAACTCTGGACCTCCGTTGTCAGTGAAACACGTTCCCATTGAGAATATTAGAAACACCTCAAACCTCCAGCGTGTGACATCATCAGGTGTAAAGTGTGGATCCTCGGGGAGTTGTGACACAGTGAGAGCAGCCAGGGAATGTTCGGAGATGCATCGTCTATGGACCAGCGCCGCACTTTATACTCCAGTGTGATACTTCTCTGGTTTCTGAACTGTAAGGCCATAGACATCACGTACTGAATTCACACTTTCTTCTTACCGTTGTATAACCGCTCTAATCATGTGGGTGAACGTGTGTCCCGTTCTAAATGTGTTGTCCCAGATCAGAATCCAGGTGAGACTCCCTGTAGTGTTACATCACATGTGACCCAGCAGCCCTGCCGGCCCCCTGCGGCAGGACCGCGCTTACATCACCGCGCTCGGAAAGCGGGACAGACGGAACGATACATAACAAACTGTCACACTGTGTGAACTATTTCTATAGACGATGGCGAAACATTTCATCCTCGTTGTGTACCTTTTTAAAAAAAGCGCTTTATAAGTTAAATGTATTATTATTGCTCAATAATCCAGATCAGTAGCACTCAGACCTCCGGGTGTGAGACATGAAGCCAGTGCATCTTAAACTGCATCCTCTGTAACATTCCTGACAGGAAGAAGGCAGAACAGATCTTCATCATGAACTTCAGTTAGTAACTGATGTCCAATCAGAGTAAAATAATGTCTGCATTAGGGCGGGGCTTCGTGTGATTGACAGGGCTTTAACTCTTTCACAGTTGTTTTCACTTCCTCAAAGTTATTGTAATGTTTTGGTCGCCTAAAAATGTTAAAGAACACGTTGACGAAGAGCACGTTGACGAAGAGCACGTTGACGAAGAACACGTTGAAGAAGAGCACATTGATGATGTGGGTTGAGGCTCCACTGTAGCTGAATATTCTACGATAATTATTTATATAAAATTAATAAGTGTGTGTGTGTGTGTGTGGCACAGTGCGACTCTAACCTCCTCTCTCCTCTGCAGCCGTGGTGGATCTGAACGGACGATATTTCGGCGGGCGAGTAGTCAGGGCCTGCTTCTACAATCTAGACAAGTTTCGTGTTTTGGACCTCGGTGAACAGCTGTGAAGTCGCGTCATGTCCTCAGGTGTACATAAAGCTTTTTATATTTGCTGAGCCACAGTGACGTGTCTGTATGTAGTGCTGAGTCCTGGTAGATTGTTGTTTTCATGGAGAATACCTTTTATGTAGAGACTAAATAAAGAGTATGAACTATGTCTAGTTTACAGTTTTCTTTATTCATGAGCATTATTCCATGTCTTGTTAATCTATCAGAAATCATCCTCGTCCTGGTGGCTGGACTCCAGTTGTTTTTTAGTGAAACTTTCACACATCCTGTCATGAGCCTAGTTTCTTTTCTGACTTTGTCTGACATAACGCCGCTTCCACAGTAGTGACGAGACATCCCCGGGGCCCGCCGGTCTTAACTTAGCCCTGATGGATTATGGGAAGAGGACCGGGACCGTGAACGCAGCCTCAGCCTCATTCAGAACTTATGTAAATGCGCCAAAAGGGCTCTGGAGTGAATTACGTCAAGAAGGATCCCACCGGAGCAGCTTTAATTCATATCAAACAGAGAAGAGTAGAGATGCAGGCTACAGGGGTCAAAGGTCGAGGTCGGTGTACGGATGAAGGAGCAGGAGACGTTGGACCGGCTGTGGAAAGACTTAAATCCTGCTTGAGTAGAAGTTATTAATGTTCCTCATGTATGCTAATAACCCTGGTGAAGGTAAAGTTATCATAACATGTATAACAGATATTAGGAGATGGTTATATAGGCTATAGTTTGAAAATACAAAATAAAATGCAGCCAGCTAAAACACTGACTTCCTTTATGGGATTTTGAATGACAAGCAAAACGGCAAAGAAGCTAAATGACATGTAGACGTGTGTGAGGGTGGGTGGGTGGTTGATGGTGTGAGCGTGTGCTGAACATGCACAGCAGAGCAGGGGATGTGATTGGCTGTCAGCGGCCTATTTAACCCTGACCTAAATACCAGCGGGTGTGACTTGAGACGAGGTGGAGAAGGTGTGTGTGTGTGTGTGGCCTTAAAGGCTAACCTG
This sequence comes from Cottoperca gobio, assembly GCF_900634415.1. NCBI lineage: Eukaryota > Metazoa > Chordata > Actinopteri > Perciformes > Bovichtidae > Cottoperca > Cottoperca gobio. The sequence goes on from NC_041377.1 coordinate 8,178,740, forward strand.
GACATGCTGTGTTCAGCTAAATTCATGAGTTCAGTCCAGTTGAAGTCATGTCTTCACGTCTTCACAACTTCACAACTTCAGTCCAGTTGAAGTCATGTCTTCATGACTTCAGTGATTTGTTTTGAAGGAAGCAGCTGACTGATATATTTACTTTTTCCACAGTGAGGATGTTTCTCTGTAAAGAGATTGAAAAGTATTCAGTCTTAGTACTATTGCAACAATGTATTACAAGTAAAAGTCCTGGGTTCAGAAAGTACAGATATATTAGCATATATATGTTCCCCCCCCCCTTCCTGTCTTATAAAGCTAATGTATTATCATAGATTGTAACGGTTTTACTGTAGTTTGAAGCTACTTTATAAACATGGGAGGGTTGTTGGTAGGATTCATCAGTGAAGTTAATAACTCGTAAAGGTCTCCTGAATCTCCACACGTCAGTGTGATGGAAACATTTAGTCCTATAACTGGTAGAAAACATACTTTGAATTTAAACTGGGAAACGATATCCGTGTTTGTATATTCGGTTCTAAACCAGGAAAGATTTACCATTTTGTGTTGAGATGTCAATCAAAGAACATTTAATTACATATTTAAAACTTAATCGAGTGTTTTCCTCACAAATATAATTTTGATTACTTTATACTCGGCCCACTGCGAAACTCTCCACGTTTGCAATATATGAACAATTAGGGCTCTTTTATTTTAATACTGAAGAAAACAAGACATAATGAAGTTGCACGAGCCTCAGTTGAATGAGCAGCTGGTATCCAGCAGTGAGAGTCACAGTACGGTGATGATGGAATCTTCTACAAATACAGGAACTGAATCAGTCTTCCTACAAACTTCATCTTCCTTCGTTCTAGCTTTAGTCTCACTACTGGGACAAACCACAGTTTCTCCACCCGAACGCAAGTTTTTATTATTCTACCTGTGTAAGAAGATAACTGCAGTAAGACTTAATGTTTCAGGAGGATGTTCAGCACATAACTCACAATAACTGCTGTTTGTCCCACAGCTGCCTTTGATTACACCCTGATCAATAAACATAACTGAGGTTTTTGTGAAAATGTTGGAGAGAGTTCAAAGTACAAGTTCAAGCTGAAGCACGGAGGACTTTCAGTAGAAAGATGGAAAAAAAGCCCGTGGTTGGTAAAGTACTTTGAATTGCATAATCTTTACAGAGGAAATGCTGCTGTAGACAGAAAATGATTTAAGTCACTGATAGTTTAAGTCACATATCTCTTCACAGAACAATTAGGTAACAGAAGGAGGTCAGTTAGAAGTCACCCTTAGGATTCACTTTTACCACAGTTAACCTATGTGTAACAGTACACACGTATAGTACAAGTACTGTTAAGTAAAGCAGAGGTTAAACACGCTGCAATAACCAGGAAACATGTCCTCACACAGGTAGAACCAAGATAATTCATGTCAGGATGAACTAATGAGTACGGTTTTACATTCGGGGAAATGGCTTCATGTTCTTAAATACATCTGTTATAAGACAGTTTCATTAATACAGACAGACGGCATTATAGACCCTTCACAAAGTGCTGAATCCTGCTCTGTGGTCCTTCCTGCTACAGTAAGTGATGCATGATGACACACACACACACACACACACACACACACACACACACACACACACACACACACACACACACACAGACAAACTCTCAAACTGAAAACATCAGCAGTGTCGGTACGTGCTCACCGTGATACATGAAATATTATGTCAGTTAACCACAGAGAGGCGCTGTGGTGTGTGTGTGGGTGTGTGTGTGTGTGTTCGTCACTGTGGTCACGTTGCTCCCGGCCGGACGGGCGGGGTTAAATAGAGGCTGTGTGCCGCAGACCGGCAGATTAGCCCGGCTCAGCTCAGAACAGTTCGCTTCGCTCCGAACAACCACCGGCTCTTCTGTGTCCCGTAGCTCACGGCCCGGTCCCCGTTTCTGTGAGGAATGACCAGAGAGCTGACCCAGAACAGGATCCAGAAGATCTGGGAGCCCACCAAGGATGACAGGCCGGCCCCCCGGAGAGGTAAAGGAGTGCATTACAGCCTACTCTCTATTTGTAATAATATACTTTATATAGTACCGCTATAGTATAATGTCGTTATCTATCCATACAGTGTGTGTGTGTGTGTTCCTTAAATGCACGCACTTGTTTCTATAGAACTAAACTTTGACCATGTTTCCATACAGTGGTCAGTGCACCTGAGCGCGTGCACCTGTTCTGCCCTGCTGCTCTTTCCACTTGTCCTTTCATTTAATTGATTTGTTGTCTCCATCAGCATGCGCGGCACGTCACATCTAATGACGAAGCTCTGGTCGCCATGGTTACCACCTCTGTGTGATGCTCTTTTCTATTCAAGATTCAAGATATTTATTGTCATATGCACAGATAACAGACAGTTATACTGTACAATGAAAAACTTACTTTACTAATCCTCCAACAGCAAACATTTAAAATTAGAACTAAAAGCAAGAGACAGATACAAGATACACAATATACAATATGAAAATGTTCACCAGCCTGATCCTGGAGTTCAGACTCCTGTAGCGTCTGCCTGATGGAGGAGAGTGAAGAGTGTGCTGGGGGGGTGTACTGTCCCTGATGATGTTGTGGGCTCTCCTGGTGACCCTGGTGGTGTAAATGTCCCGTAGTGAGGGGAAGGCTGCTTCTGTGATGTACTGTGCAGTTTTTATCACACGCTGGAGTGCCTTCCTGTCCCGGGCAGTGCAGTTTCCATACCAGACCGTGATCGCTGCTTTCACCCTGTCCACCTCAGTCTCACCTATGTACAGTGGTGTGTGCTGCACACTCCTCCTCTGTGGATCAATAATCATCAGCTGGCAGTGTGACTGCAATATATATATATATATATATATGCGAGGATCTCACAACACACAACAGAACATCAAGAAATCCCAGCAGCGACTGTACTTCTTAAGGATTCTGAGAACATTTGGCATGTCATCCAAAATAAACTGCGATGTACTATATATATATATATATATATATTTATTTATTTATGTATGGTCCAGTGTAAACAATCATCTGTGTGGTGTGAGCAGCTTCAGAGAGAGATTTTACGATCAATGTGTAGAAGTTTGCAGTTTTGTAAAACCACTGTCGGCCTCCTTCTCTGTAGCGGCTGGCGCCCCCCACTTTGCCAACCCCCCCACCGTCATCGTGATGGTAGGTCTTCCAGCTCGAGGCAAGACGTACATGTCCAAGAAACTCACCCGCTACCTCAACTGGATCGGCATGCCCACCAAAGGTACACACACACACACACACACACACACACACACACACACACACACACACACACACACACACACACACACACACACACATTCTACTGTGTTCAATCATGTTTCTATCTCCAGAACATTGTGTTCATGCTCGCTGCTTCTTCCTGTGTGTGTGTGTCTTGTAGTCTTCAATGTGGGAGAGTATCGCAGAGAGGCAGTGAAGAACTACAGCTCCTACGACTTCTTCAAGCCTGATAATGAGTGTGCTGTTAAAATCCGGCAGTAAGTGGACTGTGTGTGTGTGTGTGTGTGTGTGTGCGTGTGCGCGTGCGCGTGTGCGTGTTGTTGTTGACACTAAATGGAATCTGTCTCTCCTCAGACAATGTGCCTTAGCAGCCTTGAGGGACGTCACGTCCTATTTGAAGGACGAGGGAGGCCAAGTAGCGGTGAGTTTCCCATCATGCACTGCATGCCTCTCTACAACTTTGTCCTGATGACATGATGAAACCCGTCTCATATCCCTTCAGGTCTTCGACGCCACCAACACGACCCGAGACAGGCGAGAGTTGATCCTGCAGTTCGGCAGTGAGAACGGCTTCAAGGTAAGTGTTACTATGGCGACCTGCAGACTCAGGGTGGGACATCTACGACATCGCAGCGACTTGAACGACTTCTCCTGTTTGTGTCCAGATCTTTTTCATCGAGTCAGTGTGCGACGATCCCAGCGTCATCGCGTCCAACATCATGGTGAGTCACAAACCTCACGCTGCTTCCTGGTCACATGACATGTGTCCTCTCTGGCATCAGGCGCATTCTCTCCGCCTCACAGTCTCCCCTCCGTGCAGGAAGTGAAGGTGTCCTGTCCAGACTACCGCGACTGCAACAAGACGGACGCAATGTTGGATTTCCAGAGGAGGATTGAATGCTACAAAACCAGCTACCAACCTCTGGACCCTGATCAGTACGACAGGTAAATGATCAGTACGACAGGTCAATGATCAGTACGACAGGTCAATGATCAGTGAGACAGGTAAATGATCAGTGAGACAGGTCAATGAACCCTGTAAATGAGTCGCTCCCCGTCCGGCTCGTCCTCCAGGGATCTCTCCTTCATCAAGGTGATAGACGTGGGTCGGCGTTTCCTCGTCAACCGGATCCAGGACCACATCCAAAGTAAGATCGTCTATTACCTGATGAACATCCACGTCCAGCCCCGCACCATCTACCTGTGTCGGCACGGAGAGAGCACCGACAACCTGCAGGGCCGGCTGGGCGGGGACGCGGGCCTGTCGCCGCGGGGCAAACAGGTAGGAACCATCAAAGAGGTTTGAAACACGAAGGACGGCTTCAGGTGCTAAATGTGTTCTGCTCCCTCTCTGCTGCAGTTTGCCGCCGCCCTGGCTGGGTTTGTTCAGGAGCAGCAGCTGAAGGATCTGAAGGTTTGGACCAGCCAGCTGTGTTGCAGCATCCAGACCGCAGAGCACCTGGGAGTCCCGTACGAACAGTGGAAAGCTCTCAACGAGATAGACGCTGTGAGCATCGCCCCGACGCCACGTCTCACTGCTGGATATGTTGTGCCACACTGAAATATTATCATTTGTTCTTTTTAGGGAATGTGTGAAGAGATGACGTATGACGAGATGAAGGAGAAATACCCCGAGGAGTTTGCTTTGAGAGATGAAGATAAATACTACTATCGCTACCCTGCTGGCGAGGTAACTACACACACACACATAGAGAAACACAGAGATTTACATACAATACAATCCAGAATAATGCTCCGAATATCGAGCAAAACAACCCAAATTATAATTTTAGACCTAAGCATGCAACCCTATAACTACCATCAAATGTGTCCTCCGTGTCCTGATCCCAGTCCTACCAGGACCTGGTGCAGCGGGTGGAGCCGGTCATCATGGACCTGGAGAGGCAGGAGAACGTCCTGGTTATCTGCCACCAGGCCATCATGCGCTGCCTGTTGGCCTACTTCCTGGATAAGAGTGCAGGTGGGTACTCCAAGTCCCAGAAACCCTCTGGTTTAGTGTCATAATGTAAAAGATAAATTTATTTGTGTGTTCATATGTGTTGTTCCAGAGGAGATGCCGTACCTGAAGTGTCCCCTGCACACAGTGCTGAAGCTCACCCCGGTCGCCTACGGCTGCAAAGTGGAGTCCATGTCTCTGAATGTGGAGGCGGTGAACACCCACCGAGACCGGCCAGAGGTACTGACAAAGAACTGGATATATTGGAGAGAAGCAGACTGCACATTCATCACTATGCTGCTGGGTGTGTGAATCTACATGTGTTTCCCTGCAGGAGGTGAAGAGGGGTCCTGGCACGTTGATCAGGAGGAACAGCGTGACTCCTCTGACCAGCCCCGAGTCAAACATCAAGAAACCTCGCATCGATGACCTGGACCAGGCTCCCATCCACGAGCTGCCCCCAACCGGAGCCTCGCTGGCTCTCTGCAGCCCCTCACGCCTCCCTCTCTCCCTCTCACAGGTGGGGTTCTCAGAAACACACACACACACACTATATGTTTAACGTTTAGAGCTTCTTAAGGCCAGAACCAAACTATTTAGACTCAAGAGAAGCTCCTGATTAGAGAGTATTCATCAGGTGTAGAACATGTCTGCACGCTGCATGTTTGTTCACTCATCGTGTCCGTGTTTCCTGCTCTGCTGCCGCTCCTCCCCTGCTCCTCACAGCACTGGCTGGGCAAAGTTTGTCTGTGAGTATTCTTCTTCTTCACTTCGTTGCACTTTCCCTCCACTAGCTTCTGCTTCCTGCTGACTTTTATGGTCCAGCTCAGCTGAGAACAGGTTTTATACAGAAAACTTTCATGTACAATTTGCTCCAAATAATCACATCTGTGAGTAGTTCTTATGACTTATGTCTCATATTTCAGTAGCTCGACTCACAGGAAATGAGAGTTTGTGCAGCACTTCCTGTTTTCATTGCTGTGATTCCTGCCTGCTGTCGTCACCACAGTCTGCTTGTACTGCGTGACTCATGCTGACTGTCCTCTTGTCCTCTTGTCTCTGTGTTTGCTTTATTTTTGGCCTGCTTAAAGACGAACCGTCCTCCAGTATCTGAAGGTGGTTTCACTCTTAGTCTTTCAAAGGTAAACACACTCGAGGCTTTGCACTGCTTCATACTGTCGTTGTGCCAGCAGCCACATCTGACACTAATACCTTCAGATCAACACACTCAGAGGACTGTGGCACAGAGAACTCTTTATACAAAGGTAATCTAACTCCTAACTAGCCTGCAGGCTCATTTAGACTCCAATGTAACATGCAAACAAGCAATACAAAACAATATTATAGCTAAAAGTTAAATAACCATTTTTAGATGGACAATTTTAAAATTTGAAACACAAATTCACTTTTGTTTTTGCTTTTGATAATGTCATCCGCTTTCACACACACACACACACACACACACACACACACACACACACACACACACACACACACACACACACACACACACACACACACACAGCTCTTCATGTTTTTGTGTGTTTACAGAACCTGAGGAGAAGGTCGTTGGGCCTCCGTGACGTCCTGCAGCCAATGAAGCTGCACTGATGTGTCCCGCAGCTCAAGATGAAGGCTCAGTGACACACGTGAAACTACGAGGAAGAGTTCAAGAGTACAGAGAGACACAAGTAACTGTACCTTTTATCTGACATGCTCCCTTCACTGCCATTGTCAGACATGTTCTATCTGCGGCTGCAGAACGGCTCCCTATAAACTTTGTACAGGTTTACTATTGAGAGACAAAGACCCTCACATGCATCGTTCAGCCCATCCTCTTTCCACTTCTGGTTGTTAGTTAAACTGCATGTAGTTTACTTTGTAAACTCTTTTCATAATGTATGCAGAAGATTGGCTCCTTTTTGTATGTAGATTATTTTGCACATTGGGGATAAGTTTGTACTTTTGCTTGTTTCTCATGTCACGCTGTATTTTCATGCTGTGGAGGAGGTTTCTGCCGTCGTGCCTGTAGTGCTTGTTCTTCAAGCCTTACGTCGCTTCTCTTGCCGTTTCTCTGGAACAGAGAAGTGGTGACACATTTCACCTAATAACTCCTCATATCACATTGTTTCTCATTGTGTTTAACACTACAGTTTATGCTGATCATTAACAGAGTTCTTGATTTAAATATTTTCTTCTGCCGTCATTGTCTGCTACGCACAAATGTAAGCACCTATATTTGTGTTAAAAATATCTTTGTAATTGTGTACATACAGTATAAATGGAGATGCACAGGAGAGTCTTTTAATGAAGATTTGTGTAGAAGTATTTTTGTACTAATGTTTAGAAAGACGCCGCTGCTCACCTCTCAGTAAAACCTTTGCTAACATGTTTGCTCGAGATACCTGAAATTTGTTTTTTGTAAAAACTGTTTTCTTATATTCTTTATTTATTTCTGATGTAGTTTTGGATGCTTGGAACGAGAGGCACCTTGTTTAATCTGGGAGCACAGTATGTTGAACAGTTGATTTTGCATCAGTTGGACCAATAAAAGAACTCCTGGAAACACACAGTGTTTGTTGTTTGCTGATTTACATGAGGCCAACATGCTCTGTGTGCCCTTTGTATTTCCTTCTGCTGCTTCACACGCTGCAGGGGATCCGGCTGACAGTGACTCAGCATTCAGGATGTTGCTGTGACGTTGCATGGATGTGGATGAAACCAGACTGAGCACAAAAATACATTATTATAATATTATTACATTGGTAAAATCAGCTTCTGTGGCAGATTAAAAATGCTTGGTGAACTTTTAAAAATATGTTTTGACATACTATAAATCTTTTTATATTTTTCGACACACTGACTTTAATATTCTTTGACTATAATCTGGTCTGTCTCTACTTCTTGGCTGCATTGAACTTATTCTGAGTTGTAATTACACTGGAAGCACTATATAAATAAAGTTTATTGTTATTATAGATGCTGAATACAGTTGCATGCCATAACTTCACACACACGTGTGAGTCCACCAGCATAATGAATCTATCTTTGTCGCTCCTTATCATGACTCAGCAGCTCGTCTCCCTGCTGATCTCCTTATTAGCCCGTCATGTGTCTCATTTGAGCTGAAAGTAATCTGCTTGTACCTTCACAGATTATATACACACATGCATAAACATGAACTCTTTGACAGACACGAGAGTGACATTCATAGTCGCCTGCCACTGCAGTGTGCTACTTCTAATCCCTGCAAACATCTACACAACTATCCACAAGACCAATAACGCTACAGTCTTCATAGATGTGGATTTAATCTGTAAATGGATATATATGAATCATAAGTGCATATATTTATTTAGCATTGGCTTTTGTTTTGTTGCCTGAAAGAAAATGACAGCAGAAATGTGTCTGACTGTCAAAAGAACAAAAATAAATATATGAGAAAATCCCAAAAGCTGAACCCCTGCGTGGGTGTGAGGTCCCTGAGATAGTGTGTGACGTACTCTATGAATATGCAGCAGTGTGTTCCTGCCACATGCAGCTCAGGTCCACCCTCTGCTTGTTATGTCTGCTTTGTAAAGAACGCATTACCTCCATTACTGGCGTGGTGGAGTGAAAACGCATCCCTCTCTCTTTGTGCAGAGGCCATTGATGGGGAGATTTTGCGTTGAATGGAGAGGAGAAGTCCCTCGGCAGAGCAGATTAAATAGATCATGTGTTATCCCTGAATACACTGCCGCTGAAATAAAAGCCCTTTTACGTGATCCTCTGCATAGTTCTGTCACAAACAAATGTCTTACTGCAGTGACTCAACGTTTCTGTTGTTGCAATTGTGGAGTTTTCTCATTACGTTACATTACAGGTCATTCAGCAGACGCTCTTATCCAGAACTCGCAGTGAACTCACTGCAGGGACAGTCCTGGAGCAGCTCAGGGTTAAGTGCCTTGCTCAAGGGCACTAGACCACTAGACCATCACCACCTCATTATTTCTCAATACTTTAATAATATTTATTTAACTTGAACTATTTACTTGTTTAACTTTATATATAAATGTGACAGCAGCATTACAATCTTACAAATTGCATTACAAAGTGATAAATACATATAATAAACTTTAAATAACTACATATAATAAACTTTAAATAAATACATATAATAAACTTTAAATAAATACATATAATACACTTTAAATACATACATATAATAAACTTTAAATAACTACATATAATAAACTTTAAATAAATACATATAATACACTTTAAATAAATACATATAATAAACTTTAAATACATACATATAATAAACTTTAAATAACTACATATAATAAACTTTAAATAAATACATATAATACACTTTAAATAAATACATATAATAAACTTTAAATAAATACATATAATACACTTTAAATAAATACATATAATAAACTTTAAATAAATACATATAATAAACTTTAAATAACTACATATAATAAACTTTAAATAAATACATATAATAAACTTTCAAGTGGCATTAGTGAGGACAGTGAAAGTGCACGGTTTAGCTTTGAGTGCATCGTGTGACCAGTTTTCACTTTAATTCATGTCAGAATAAAAGTTGATTTTACATCCTCTGCTGTCAGATGTCGTCCAGAAAATATTCTACTGTACTTCACTTTTAGCTCTCATTATAACTTTATTTAGTAAAAATACCATTAAATTATTTTTATTATCTCCCCCAGGTGTAGTACCAGCAGGAGGAGAAGGAGGAGAAGGTGGAGATAGGATAGAATGGGAGAAGGAGGAGAAGGGGGAGATAGGGGAGAAGGAGGAGAAGGGGGAGATAGGGTGGTGGGAGAAGGGGAGAAGGGGGATAGGAGAAGGAGGAGAAGGGAGATAGGGGAGAATGGGAGAGAGAGAAGGGGAGAGGGGATAATGAGGAGAAGCGGGGAGAAGGTGGAGAAGGAGGAGAAGGAGGAGAAGGTGGAGAAGGGGAGAAGGGGAGAATGGGGAGAGGGAAGGGGGAGAAGTGTAGGGGAGAGGGAGATAGGGGAGAAGGAGAGAAGGGGGAGAAGGGGGAAAGGGGAAAGGAGGGCCGGGGAGAAAAGAGGGGGGGAGAAGGGGGAGATGAGGAGAAGGAGGAGAGTTTCGCAGGCTTCTCCGGACGGAGACTGTGGCTCTCGTTGTCGCCTGGGCGACTGCTTCCCTTTTCTATCTTCCCATGCTCGCCTGCGTTCGCTCCTGCGGCATCCCGTTGGATCAGTCGTCTCATTCTTGCTCCCGGTTTCGATGGTTATCGCTGTAGCCGGCCGTTCTCCGTTGTGCTCTCGTTCGCCTTCTTCTCCTTCTCTCCTTAGGATCAGGCGTCTCCTTGAGATCCGGGGCGCCTCGTCTACGTCTTCTCGATTGCGTCGCGGGGGAATGCGGCTACGGTCAGGAGAAGGGGGAGAGGGGGAGAAAGCAGGAAGGAGGAGAAGGGGTGAGGCTAGTGGAGAAGGAGGGAGATTGAAGGAGAATGGGAGAAGAGGAGCAGGAGGAGAAGGAGGAGAAGGGGGAGAAGGAGGAGAAGGGGGAGATAGGGGAGAAGGGGGAGAAGGAGGAGAAGGGGGAGATAGGGAATAAGAGGAGAAGGAGGAACAGGAGGAGAAGGAGGAGAAGGGGGAAAAGGAGAAGGATAAGGAGAAGGGGGAGAAGGAGAAGGAGTGGCTGCACCTTTGCAGGAGGGTTGTATTACTGCTTATATCCAACAGTTTACAACGGAGACAACAGCAGGAAGTATATCGAGGCATATACGCCGAGGGTGTGTGTGTGTGTGTGTGTGTGTGTGTGTGTGTGTGTGTGTGTGTGTGTGTGTGTGTGACCTGTGTGTTGCTAACCAAGCCTTGAACCTGTGAGGAGGACTGCAGAGGGCAGGCAGATTAATTTGTGGATACATTAACATCATTCACTTCAGACCCAAATAGACTGTAGATTAGTCGCTGGATTGAAAAATATCTAAATCTCCAAAACGAGAAGTTGCCAGGATGGCTTCAGCCTCTCCGAGGGCTCTTGATGTTGTTAGACAACAGCGGCTTACTTCCTGTTATATCGGTGTCCTTACTCTTCCTAAGTCCTCGGCAGGTTAATAGGTGATAGATGGCCGACTAATAGGATCGTCTGCAGACACGCCAACAAGAGGACAGAGAGGAAAGGTGATGCGGGGAGACAGGGAAGGAGAGGAGCAGAGAAAGAGAAACACAAGGACAGGTCAGAAAATGTAAAGAGAGGAAGACGGGAAGGCAAGAAAAGGAAGAGGAGAAGAGAGGAGAGAAAAGGTGGAAAGAAGTAACGAGGAGAAAAGACGGGATGAATTCAGATGATTTAGGTGGAAAGATTTTGGAAAAATGTTGTTCGATCAACGTGAGCAGAGTCACGTGTACCTGCTTCTTCCACCCTCTCTTCCTCTTTTTCCACCTTCCCCTCCTCTTTCTGCCCCTCTTTCTCCCCCTCTACAGGAATAATGGAGAGTGATGTGTGAAGGCTCACGTCGTCTCAGCACGGCAGAGAGAAAAATCCCAGAGCTTAGTCACACCTCCGCAGGGAGGGACGCCTGCGCGAGACATCGAGTTCCTGCACTGAGACATGCAGGGTTTCTTCATGCACGCTGAGAATATACACACACGTTCATAAATGGCTCTATATTCACCCTTTCATCTGTGTATAACTTACTTCATACTCACTCTCTCATCTGTGTATAACTTACTTCATACTCACTCTCTCATCTGTGTATAACTTACTTTATACTCACTCTCTCATCTGTGTATAACTTACTTTATACTCACTCTCTCATCTGTGTATAACTTACTTTATACTCACCATGTCATCTGTGTATAACTTACTTTATACTCACTCTCTCATATGTGTATAACTTACTTTATACTCACTCTCTCATCTGTGTATAACTTACTATATACTCACTCTCTCATATGTGTATAACTTACTTTATACTCACTCTCTCATCTGTGTATAACTTACTTTATACTCACTCTCTCATCTGTGTATAACTTACTTTATACTCACTCTCTCATCTGTGTATAACTTACTATATACTCACTCTCTCATCTGTGTATAACTTACTTTATACCCACCCTCTCATCTGTGTATAACTTACTATATACTCACTCTCTCATCTGTGTATAACTTACTTTATACTCACTCTCTCATCTGTGTATAACTTACTTTATACTCACTCTCTCATCTGTGTATAACTTACTTTATACTCACTCTCTCATCTGTGTATAACTTACTTTATACTCACTCTCTCATCTGTGTATAACTTACTTCATACTCACTCTCTCATCTGTGTATAACTTACTTTATACTCACTCTCTCATCTGTGTATAACTTACTTTATACTCACTCTCTCATCTGTGTATAACTTACTTTATACTCACTCTCTCATCTGTGTATAACTTACTTTATACTCACCATGTCATCTGTGTATAACTTACTTTATACTCACTCTCTCATATGTGTATAACTTACTTTATACTCACTCTCTCATCTGTGTATAACTTACTATATACTCACTCTCTCATATGTGTATAACTTACTTTATACTCACTCTCTCATCTGTGTATAACTTACTTTATACTCACTCTCTCATCTGTGTATAACTTACTTTATACTCACTCTCTCATCTGTGTATAACTTACTATATACTCACTCTCTCATCTGTGTATAACTTACTTTATACTCACCCTCTCATCTGTGTATAACTTACTATATACTCACTCTCTCATCTGTGTATAACTTACTTTATACTCACTCTCTCATCTGTGTATAACTTACTTTATACTCACTCTCTCATCTGTGTATAACTTACTTTATACTCACTCTCTCATCTGTGTATAACTTACTTTATACTCACTCTCTCATCTGTGTATAACTTACTTTATACTCACTCTCTCATCTGTGTATAACTTACTTTATACTCACTCTCTCATCTGTGTATAACTTACTTTATACTCACTCTCTCATCTGTGTATAACTTACTTTATACTCACCATGTCATCTGTGTATAACTTACTTTATACTCACTCTCTCATCTGTGTATAACTTACTTTATACTCACTCTCTCATCTGTGTATAACTTACTTTATACTCACTCTCTCATCTGTGTATAACTTACTTTATACTCACTCTCTCATCTGTGTATAACTTACTTTATACTCACTCTCTCATCTGTGTATAACTTACTTTATACTCACTCTCTCATCTGTGTATAACTTACTTTATACTCACTCTCTCATCTGTGTATAACTTACTATATACTCACTCTCTCATCTGTGTATAACTTACTTTATACTCACTCTCTCATCTGTGTATAACTTACTTTATACTCACTCTCTCATCTGTGTATAACTTACTTTATACTCACTCTCTCATCTGTGTATAACTTACTATATACTCACTCTCTCATCTGTGTATAACTTACTTTATACTCACTCTCTCATCTGTGTATAACTTACTATATACTCACTCTCTCATCTGTGTATAACTTACTTTATACTCACTCTCTCATCTGTGTATAACTTACTATATACTCACTCTCTCATCTGTGTATAACTTACTATATACTCACTCTCTCATCTGTGTATAACTTACTTTATACTCACTCTCTCATCTGTGTATAACTTACTTTATACTCACCATGTCATCTGTGTATAACTTAGTATATACTCACTCTCTCATCTGTGTATAACTTCCTTTATACTCACTCTCTCATCTGTGTATAACTTACTATATATTCACTCTCTCATCTGTGCATAACTTACTTTATATTCACTCTCTCATCTGTGTATAACTTACTTTATACTCACCATATCATCTGTGTATAACTCACTTTATACTCACCATGTCATCTGTGTATAACTCACTTTATACTCACCATGTCATCTGTGTATAACTCACTTTATACTCATCATGTCATCTGTGTATAATCAAATCAAATCAAATCAAATTTATTTGTATAGCCCAATATCATAAATTATACATTTGTCTCAGTGTGCTTTACAGACTGTACAGGTTACGACATCCCTCTGTCCTTAGACCCTCGCATCGCACAAGGAAAAACTTCCTAAAAGAAACCCCAAAATTAAAGGGGAAAAAATGGAAGAAACCTCAGGGAGAGCAACTGAGGAGGGATCCCTCTCCCAGGACGGACAGACGTGCAATAGATGTCGTGTGTACAGGATAAACAACATAGTACAAATACAACATTTGACAGAAATTATGTTGTGTTGGAAAAAAAAAGAAATAGAGAGTATGGATGAATCCAGGAAAATGTCAATAAGGCTTCCCGGTGTCCAGCAGGACCAGGTCAGCAGGCGCTGTCACGATTCATGATCCTGATGTAAACTTTATCAGTGGCAACCTGCCACATGAGAGACAGACACTCCGGGGATGATACCCCGGATGGTGAGTTAGTAACATACATTTACATAAATGCATACAGATAGAGAGGGAGAAGAAGAGAGAGGGAGGGGAGGAGAGAGGAAGAGAAGGAAGAGAGCAGGGAGGTGTCCCCCGGCAGTCTAAGCCTATAGCAGCATAACTAGGGGCTGATCCAGGGCAAACCTGAGCCAGCCCTAACTATAAGCTTTATCAAAAAGGAAAGTCTTTAGCCTACTCTTAAATGTGGAGAGTGTGTCTGCCTCTCGAACACAAACTGGAAGCTGGTTCCACTGGAGAGGAGCTTGATAGCTGAAGGCTCTGGCTCCCATTGTACTCTTAGAGACTCTATGAACCACAAGTAACCCTGCAGTCTGGGATCGTAATGCTCTAGTTGGTTTATAAGGTACCATGAGATCTTTAAGATATGCTGGAGCCTGACCATTAATGGCTTTGTAAGTCAGGAGAAGGATTTTGAATTCTATTCTGTATATTACCGGGAGCCAGTGCAGTGCAGCTAATACAGGAGTAATATGATCCCGTTTCCTTGTTCTTGTCAATACACGTGCCGCTGCATTTTGGATCAACTGAAGAGTCTTAAGCGACTTTTTGGGACAACCTGATAACAATGAGTTGCAGTAATCCAGCCTTGAAGTAACAAATGCATGGACTAGTTTTTCTGCATCATTTTGAGACAGGATGTGTCTTATTTTTGCAATGTTACGTAGATGAAAGAAGGCAGTCCTTGAGATTTGTTTTATGTGGGAGTTAAACGACAGATCTTGATCAAAGATGACGCCAAGATTCCTTAAAGTGGTGCTGGAGGCCAAGTTAATGCCATCCAGAGCTTCTATGTCATTAGAAAATGCGTTTCGGAGGCGTTTAGGGCCAAGTATAATAACTTCAGTTTTGTCTGTGTTTAACATCAAAAAGTTGCTAGACATCCAAGTTTTTATGTCCTTAAGGCATGCTTGAAGTTTAGCCAATTGATTGGTTTCATCTGGTTTAATTGATAGATATAATTGGGTATCATCCGCATAACAATGAAAGTTTATAGAGTGGTTCCTTATAATATTGCCCAAAGGAAGCATATATAAGGTGAATAGAATCGGTCCAAGTACAGAACCCTGCGGAACTCCAAGACTGACTTTGGCTGTCATGGAGGATTTATCGTTAACAAGTACAAATTGAGATCGCTCAGATAAATAGGACTTGAACCAGCTTAGTGCGGTTCCTTTTATGCCAACACAATGTTCCAGTCTCTGTAGTAGAATGTCATGATCAATTGTCGAAAGCAGCACTGAGGTCTAACAAGACAAGAACAGAGACAAGTCCTTTGTCTGATGCCAATAGAAGGTCATTGGTAACTTTCACCAGTGCCGTCTCTGTGCTATGATGAACTCTAAATCCAGATTGAAAAACCTCAAATAAACTATTATTATGTAAATAAGTCACACAACTGTTTTGCGACTGCTTTCTCAAGGATTTTAGCGAGAAAGGGAAGATTAGATATTGGTCTATGGTTAGCTAAAACCTCTGGATCAAGACTAGGCTTTTTAAGAAGTGGTTTTATTACAGCTACTTTAAAGGATTGTGGTACGTAGCCAAATAATAGAGACAGGTTGATCATATTTAATAACTAAGTGTTAATTAAGGGTAAAACTTCTTTAAACAGTTTAGTTGGAATCGGGTCTAAAAGACAGGTTGATGGTTTAGACGATGAGATTGTTGAAGTTAGTTGGTTAAGGTTGATTGGAGTAAAACAGTCTAGATATATTTCAGGAGTTACAGATGTTTTTAAAATTCCAACAGTTGAAGTTAAGTCATTACCAATTGAGGTCAGGAGGAGATTAACTTTGTCTCTAATAATTATAATTTTATCGTTAAAGAAACTACTGAGAGATATAGGAACAGAAGGCTCTCTATAACTTACTTTCTACTCACTCTCTCATCTGTGTATAACTTACTTTATACTCACTCTCTCATCTGTGTTTAACTTAATTTTGAATCACCATGTCATCTGTATATAACTTACTTTATACTCACCGTGTCATCTGTGTATAACTTACTTTATACTCACATGGTCATCTGTGTATAACTTACTATATACTCACTCTCTCATCGGTGTATAACTAACTTTATACTCACTCTCTCATCTGTGTATAACTTACTTTTTACTCACTCTCTAATCTGTGTATAACTTACTTTATACTCACCATGTCATCTGTGTATAACTTACTTTATACTCACCATGTCATCTGTGTATAACTTACTTTATACTCACCATGTCATCTGTGTATAACTTACTTTATACTCACTCTCTCATCTGTGTATAACTTACTATATACTCACTCTCTCATCTGTGTATAACTTACTTTATACTCACTCTCTCATCTGTGTATAACTTACTATATACTCACTCTCTCATCTGTGTATAACTTACTTTATACTCACTCTCTCATCTGTGTATAACTTACTATATACTCACTCTCTCATCTGTATATAACTTACTATATACTCACTCTCTCATCTGTGTATAACTTACTTTATACTCACCATGTCATCTGTGTATAACTTACTTTATACTCACCATGTCATCTATATATATATATCTATATATCTATATTCACCCTTTCATCTGTTTATGATTAGTTACTTCTCTTCAGGCCGGCAGCTGCAGAAGCACCTGTGTTTTTAATCCCTGCTATAGATGTTCTAGATGTTCTAGGTGTTCTAGATGTTCTAGATGACTCGATATGATTCAAAGTATTGACCATGAAATGAAATCCCATTAACAATAACTGATACAAAGTGTATGTTGCACATGAACAGCTGTAGTTCAGTGTATGTGGTGGTTTTACCGTCTGGAGAAGAACGAACGTGCGGGGGAAGCAGGGACGCTGGACGAGCTGCTGCTGGCAGTGTTCTGAGTCACTTGTCCATGTCATATATGTACAAGTGAGCCGAAGCTGAAGCTCAGTGTAGCTTCAGTGCAGTGAGTCATTGAGGCCAGACTCCTCCTGCATCACAGCGTCCTGCCCCCTGTCCTCTGCCCCCTGTCCTCTGCCCCCTGTCCTCTGCCCCCTGTCCTCTGCCCCCTGTCCTCTGCCCCCTGTCCTCTGCCCCCTGTGTCCTCTGCCCCCTGTCCTCTGCCCCCTGTCTTCTGTTCCCTGTCCTCTGACCCCTGTCCTCACTGTTAACAAATAGTTTTATAATGGTAATTAAAGTGGAACTGGTATCATCCCCTATCAGCTATGATACAATTTATATAAAAGTTAATATAATTGAATTTGTTTCATATTACACAAACTCAATATAATAACATAAAGTAAAGTATTACTGATAATTAGTACACATTATTTATTATCATTTCATGTTTTTTAACAGAAACATCACAATCAGTTTATTATTTATTGAAGATGGCTATTCTAAAGTGAGTTTATTGTGAGGATGTTTGCCTGATCTGCTCTTCTTCCGGTTAATTTATTGAGCTTTCATATCATTATTTACACTAAAATAACTTTCCAGGAAGCTCCTCATTACCCGGATGTTGAGCTGCTGTTGTTGTGTCCCCTCACAGCTCATCACACTCTCATTGTGTTTATGTGCAGTTCTGCAGTTCTGCAGAGAGAAAAGCTGCTGAAAGTTAAACATCAGAAAGAGCACACCGCCACCTGCTGGACACAGACAGTAACACTACTAAATAATATAATTAAAGATCATAATAATAATAAGAACACACTTTATTCATACATAAAAGCAAAGTGTTTAAAAGTCCTGATGCCTGTGTCTGGAACACACACACATACACACACACACACACACACACACACACACACACACACACACACACACACACACGCACACACACACAAAAACATACAACAGGTCTTGCTTCTATAGGGGCATGAGACAATACATTAGATTTAAAAGGAATAGATTTAAGAGGCTGAAGAGGACTGCAGACCTCTGTAATGTCTCACTGCACAGCCGGAACATGTCTCACTGCACACCTCTGTAGTGTCCCACTGCACACCTCTGTAGTGTCTCACTGCACACCTCTTTAGTGTCTCACTGCCCACCTCTGTAGTGTCTCACTGCACACCTCTTTAGTGTCTCACTGCCCACCTCTTTAGTGCCTCACTGCACACCTCTGTAGTGTCTCACTGCACACTTCTGTAGTGTCTCACTGCCCACCTCTGTAGTGTCTCACTGCACACCTCTTTAGTGTCTCACTGCCCACCTCTTTAGTGCCTCACTGCACACCTCTGTAGTGTCTCACTGCACACTTCTGTAGTGTCTCACTGCCCACCTCTGTAGTGTCTCACTGCACACCTCTGTAGTGTCTCACTGCACCGCCTGAACATGTCTCACTGCACACCTCTGTAGTGTCTCACTGCACACCTCTGTAGTGTCTCACTGCACACCTCTGTAGTGTCTCACTGCACCGCCCAAACATGTCTCACTGCACACCTCTGTAGTGCAGAACATGTCTCACTGCACAGCCTGAACATGTCTCACTGCACCGCCTGAACATGTCTCACTGCACACCTCTGTAGTGTCTCACTGCACAGCCCAAACATGTCTCACTGCACACCTCTGTAGTGTCTTACTGCACAGCCTGAACATGTCTCACTGCACATCTCTGTAGTGCAGAACATGTCTCACTGCACAGCCTGAACATGTCTCACTGCACACCTCTGTAGTGCAGAACATGTCTCACTGCACACCCTGAAAATGTCTCACTGCACAGCCTGAACATGTCTCACTGCACAGCCTGAACATGTCTCACTGCACAGCCTGAACATGTCTGGAGGTATACTGCGTGATTATATTAAAGGACAGATATAGACGGTAAAAAGAGGATTGATGCATCATTAAAGTTCATTAGTGCAACAGTGAACCAAATAGCTTGTTGAAAAAATATTCTTCAATACTTATTTGTGAAGTGTTTATAATATAGGTCGATATTTAGTTGTAATAAAATAGTTAAAAAAACATAGTGTAAACAACACTAAATCCACTGAAAGATTTTTATCCAGTTTGTATGACAAAAGAAAACCCGACATGAACACATGACCACATGAATACATGAACACATGAACACATGAACACATGAACACATGAACACACGTGCAATGGTGTGATGGTGCACATCTTTATTTCTGGAAGTATTTACAGTATTTAAAGTGTGTAACTCGACTGGATGTGTGTGAAAAGGCCTGTGGAGTTAAGATAATAAACGAATATTTATATGACATGTTGCTGTAGATGATTGACAGCTAACAGCATCCGCCAGAGATTTTAACAGTTCAGAAAAAGGTTTTCTGAAATAAGAGCAGAATGAGTCATGATGAGCAGTGAACACTAGGTAGAGCTGTAGGCTTTAAGATTAGAGGCAGCTGGCCATGAATATAGAGATACTATATTATATACTATCTGTACTATACTATCGATGTTAAAAAACTGTCACTGATGAATAAAGTTATTCTGTGACAAGCATCACTTTAGAAACTATTGTGAACTCCTGCTCTTATTATTTATATGCAATTTGAAATTAGTAATGTTAATTACCCTTAAATTATATTTATTCATATACAACAATGAGATATTTAGATTCTTATATTCATGAAAGATTCAAGCTCTTGTTGTTCTGAATGTTTTAATGATACAACTGAGACATGATGCCGACAGACACAAACTTTAAATGTGATGGAGAGGTGACGACGGTGGAGATCGTGAGCTTCCTTCTTTCTTCTTCTGCCGTGATGAGAAGTTTTAACTTGTGAGTCTTCTTAGTCTCCTTCAGAGAAACTTGTACAATGTTTTAATGTCCTATTTAGGTGTGGTCAATGTGTAGATATAAGTGGTCGTGTATTGTACCATGTTAGAGAGAAAGATCATGGACTGAAAGGTGAACAGGTAAAAAGGTGTTCAGACTTCCTGTTTATTGCAGATGGTAACCTACATCAGGAAGACGAGTTACCATGTCTCACATCCACACTGCATACTAACACTACACATCATATACTGTACTAACCATAAACATTTATATTATTAAACTTATATAAATAAATATACTTTGTTTACTAAGAAATGTCAATCAACAGATGTCAATCAAACTGCAGTAAAGAGAGAAAGACAATTAAAGTGTTTAAACTCCTCAGCTGTATATAAGAAGTGTATGTTAAGAAGTATACTGATGAAGTGAAAACAAACTGTGAAAGAGTTAAAGTTGTGAGATGAAAGCATGACCTGTCAATCACAGGTAGCCCCTGCCCTAAAGCAGACGCTGCTTCATCGTCTGTTTCACTCTAAACAGGACATAAATTACTAACTAACATCATGTGAAGAAGAAGACTTGAAACTACAGACTGAGACATAAACTCATCAGGAAAATGTTACTGAGGTAATAAATCAAGAGAGAAGTAGAAACATTATATCATAGACTTCTATACAACCAGAGGAGTCGCCCCCTGCTGGATGTTACAGAGGAGTCTCCTCCTGCTGGATGTTACAGAGGAGTCTTCTCCTGCTGGATGTTACAGAGGAGTCTCCTCCTGCTGGATGTTACAGAGGAGTCTCCTGCTGGATGTTACAGATGAGTCTCCTCCTGCTGGATGTTACAGATGAGTCTCCTCCTGCTGGATGTTACAGAGGAGTCAACTGCTGGATGCTACAGATGAGTCTCCTCCTGCTGGACTGGATGTTACAGAGGAGTCTCCTGCTGGATGTTACAGAGGAGTCTCCTGCTGGATGTTACAGAGGAGTCTCCTCCTGCTGGATGTTACAGAGGAGTCTCCTGCTGGATGTTACAGAGGAGTCTCCTCCAACTGGATGTTACAGAGGAGTCTCTCCCTGCTGGATGTTACAGAGGAGTCTTTCCGTGCTGGATGTTACACAGGAGTCTCCTGCTGGATGTTACAGAGGAGTCTCCTGCTGGATGTTACAGAGGAAGCTCCTGCTACTGGATGTTACAGAGGAGTCTCCTGCTGGATGTTACAGAGGAGTCTCCTGCTGCTGGATGTTACAGAGGAGTCTCTCCCTGCTGGATGTTACAGAGGAGTCTACTGCTGGATGTTACAGAGGAGTCTCCTCCTGCTGGATGTTACAGAGGATGCAGTTTAAGACTCTTCTGCACTGGCTTCATGTCTCAGACCGGAGGCTGCCGTCTGGCTGTGAGCTACTCCTCTGATTTCTTAGTGAACTGCATTGTGGGAGAATAGTGAACATGATGCTTTATGTCTGGTTTGATTACTTCATTTTGCAAACAAACTACATACTTGAGACCGGCTTGTGTGTGTTTGGAGCCTTCAGTCCAGTAAACTCGTTGCTTCTGAGTCACATGACTGTTGTGTTGTTGCTGAAACATTTGTACATTGTGCTGCTTTCTCCCAGAAGCTGGAACATTATTATAAATACCATGTTGTTACATAATAACAGACGCTATGTCCTCTCCAGCATCACGCCTTGTAGCAGGGCGCGGCACCTCCTCTCACACACTTTGTGCCTTGATAAGTCAACTTTATTCATACACAAAGAAGTAGAAATGGTTATACATAAAGCAATGTAGACTGCATTCATGCTACTTTATTCTATTGAAAATAAACATTTAATTACAGAATCTGAAACATAAATAATAAGAAAGTGTAAATTCCCTGTACATCAGCTCCAGTAGATGCCTTCAATATGAACGTATACCATGTTACCATGTGAATGGTGGCCTCACTGCTCACTGTACATCACATCTATTGTTGTAACCCTGGGAGTGTGTGTGGCCCGTCGGGGGTCACGGCTAAAGTCAATGTTTGAAATGTGCTGCTGTGTCCCAGATGTTTCAGGATATGCACACTGTGGTGCAGAATAAAGTTAGAGTTCTTTCTTATTTTTCAGAAGGTCCCAAATAAAGTAATACTTAAAGGAACAGCCAGTTAGCTTAGCATAGCACAAAGACATGTAAGTTAAGCTAACCGGCTCTAGTTTCATATTCAATGTATGAGAATGGTGTCCATTTTCTTATTAACTCTCGGCAAAAAAACAAATCCTTTAAGATTTCTAATGGTTGTAAATCGTTGACTATATCAAGCGAGACAAAGTTATGTCGAATGGGATTTACACAAGCTTGTATTTACATTATAACCTACAGGAGATTTATTTAAAAAATGCAAACGTTTTGGACATTTCTTAATTCTTTTTGGAGGGCCAAATATATTTGTGTTGGCGGGCTCTGGCCCACAGCTGCTACCACTAAAGCATTCGATTGGTACATATTGGTGAAACAGAACAACAGTGTGAGGAGACATGTGCATGTAAATGTCTGGATATTAGGAGTTTAATCTTACATTGTTTCTTCCTGTGTTCCCCTTAAAATCTAAGATGAATTTTGTTAGTGAAGGGTTTCTAATAATGATAAAGACCTTTCCCAGTCAGTAATATTCCGGAAGGCCTGAGACTTGTGGCGGCAGTCCGGTGAAATGCAGCAGGACCCAGAAGAGTTCGTGCAGCAGAACTCGAGGAACAAGTGGAAGAAGGCGCTGACGCGGCTGACAGATCCTTTGGCTCGGAGCCCACAGCTTCCTACTATGTTCCCGTTGGACGGTAATCACTCAGAAATAGTTGAATGACTTCCAGTAGAAATAGCTGCAGGACTATCGCTCTTCAGCTCCACAGACACGCACCCAAACAAACGCAGTATCTGTTGTTTTCATTATTTTTCTCTGTGTACTGATGACCAAAAAAAGATATTTCCCATCACTGGGCCTGAGGGATCAGAGCAGCAGATAAAGCAATTCAGGAATAACAACAATGTGAGTTAAATAAAGAGTACTCTAACTGGAGAGGTCGATGAAACTCATCACCTTGTTGATTAGTTTGTGTGCTTCCATCCGAGAGGTCAAAGGTCGCTGTGTTCACATGAGGAGGAGTCCAGTCACTGAGTGTCAGCTGACAAAAAACAAATTTTAGTCCAGACCATCAAGCCTCAGCTTCGCACTGCATTTTGGGAAGAAATCGTGCCACACGGGACACAGGAAGCTGATGTATCAACTGAAGGGAGGGAAGCTGCTTATTCATTACAACGTGCATAAACTAAATATAAAACCATAAGATTCAGCAGTTAACAAAATTAATCTGGATTCTTTTTTTAAACCAATCAGGTTAATCCTTCATCTTTTAGTGTGAATTTTTGTATATAGGGCTATGAAACAAAACACAAACGAAGGTTTCTTCTTGAATAGAAAGTGTTATTAATTCAAGCAAAAATAAATATCCATCCATCCATCCATCGTCCACCGCTTATCCGTGATCGGGTCGCGGGGGCAAGCAGCTCCAGTAAGGAACTCCAATCTTCCCTTCTCCGGGCCACATCCTCCAGCTCCGACTGGGGGATCCCGAGGCGTTCCCAGGCCAGTGAGGAGATATAATCTCTCCACCGAGTCCTGGGTCTTCCCCGGGGTTCCTCCCAGCTGGACGTGCCTGGAACACCTCCCTAGGGAGGCTCCCAGGTGGCATCCTTACTAGATGCCCGAACCACCTCAACTGGCTCCTTTCAACGTAAAGGAGCAGTGGCTCTACTCCGAGTCTCTCACGGATGGCTGAGCTTCTCACCCTATCTCTAAGGGAGATGCCAGCCACCCGTCTGAGAAAACCCATTTCGGCCGCTTGTACCCGTGATCTCGTCCTTTCGGTCATGACCCAGCCTTCATGACCATAGGTGAGGGTAGGCCTTCTAGCTCAGCTCTCTTTTTGTCACAACGGTGCAAACTAAATACAACTAAATATAAACAGTATATACCAAATACAGACGATAATAACAAAGTAGCAACATTTTGATTTTGGGACACTAATGATAAAAGTTATTCTGGAGCCTGTGTCACACATAACTGTTTAAATTACACTTCAATGAGTGTTTTAACACGAAGGAACCCAGAGTGTGTGTTCAGGAATCAATGGATAACTTCACTTGGAAATCCCCGATCAACAAGTCTACAAGTTGTATCCCAAAGGCTGCCATTATAATATTTACTACTTACAATAAATGGGACTTGTTCATCAGCCGGTATAACCACCAATGTATTCCAAAGAAACACTCTTTATAAGTTTAGTATAGCCTTTGTTATGTAACTTTGTGCACGTCCTCCGGCTTCTATAAACCACGACAGTCTGGACTTAAAGAACAACAACATCTATTAATGGGCAGCTTCAATCTCCAGCATTGTGCTCTTTAAAAATGAATAAGTTCATTCAAGATTTCTAACAGACAAACAACCAAAAGGAGTCGGTTATAAATATCAAATTCCTCATTACAACATGACAATTATTTGTATGTACTGTGTGACTGCAAGACTGGGCCATGCCATGGACCCCGTATTACTCTACTATAATATATATATATATATATATATATATATATATATATATATATATATATATATATATATATATATATATATATATATATATATATATATATATATATATATATATATCCACATATATATATATATATATATATATATATATATATATCCACATTGTACTGGCTCGGTGAAGTTAAATAAGTTCTGCAGACAAACACTGTGAGCTGTGTGCTTCGTCGCCAATCCAGTTTAGGTCATAAAGATTTATAGTTTAAGAATAGTGCTAACAATATAGTCCACATCATATCGAAGGTCCATGTCTAAGATTATCGGCTCGGTTGGAAAGTCATTGCAGTGAGTCCACAAACAAATTCTACATGTTCTACTTGTAATAACTAGAAGTTAGAACTGGAGGTAAAGTACTGCATGTTGGAGTCATACGAGAGAAGGTCACTGAATCCTGTAGCGCATCCTTTTTGATTCTAAATTCAAACTGCTGTTATAGACGGAATCGGAGTTTCGGGCTTCCGGTGGAATCCCAATGCATGCTGGTGTGGCAAGCCTAGAAAAGTGAGCACCAACTCTACAAGGGCCGCCATATTGGATTTCTTCTCTACGTGTTTACAGGATTACAATGGGAAGTCTTGGGAGCCCAAGAAATCTTCGCGGATTTGCAGTGAGCATTTCATGCAAGGAAAACCAACAAATGAATTCCCTGATCCTGAACTCGACCTGGGGTATGTGTGACAAATGTACTTTCTATATATTGAGTTTTATAATAATTAACAAACACAAGATAGGAATATATTTATAATAGCTTACCCTGCAACACAACTGCAATAAGCACTTATGATATCGCCAGTTTTCTTGACTGCGCAGATCCATGCCGAATGTGGCGTATGGGAGATTTTCATTGAATGAGTACATTTTGCTGCGAGAGGATTGAAAGATATTTGTTTCAACCAGCCAGAGTCAAACAGTCTAAATGCTTTGCCTTCTTTGTATTCGTTCAAAGTTCGTTTATAAAACTCGACATCGTTCCCTGGGTGGTCAGACATTAAAAATAATGTTATATCGCTGAGGTATATCGGTGGCCAAGAAGTCATGCTGTTGTTTTCATTGACCCAGCCATCCTGCAATGTCAAGGGATCAGGCACTGAAACGCCACTCGGCATAACCAAAACCTTAGTCTTTTCTTTTTCTGTAATTGAAAGTCTTTCGTTAGCTGTTGGTTGCTCCTCAATGCCCATCTCTGATGCAGCAAACACCCTGGCAATAAGCTCCAGTTTTGTTCCTGAAACCTTTAAATTGTCTTTATGTGGGAAGTCATCAAACAGTTCATTGGCCACATCAAGAATGAAACTTTTGGCATACTCGCCATCTGTGAATGGCTTTCCATTCCTTACTATTGCCAAAGCACCAGCAAAGCTAGCCAAATTCCCGTCACCTTGCTTGGTCCATCCGAGGAGTTGCTGCTGACTGGTTAGCACTCTCCGCTGTAGCTCTTCGCAGGCCATTTTCCTGCTGTCCCCAGCTGGATATTTCGACGCAAATGAAGCATGGTGTGTATCAAAGTGCCACATCACATTCGTTCATGGATGCAATTTCATCGTTGCATATCAAACATACCGCAGATCCTGCTCTCTCCACAAATGCAAATTCCTCTGTCCACACGGCCTGGAACAGACAATAATCCTCATCTTTTTTTCTTTTCGACATCTTTTCTGTTTTAAGGGTTGGAAGCAGATAAACTAGCTGGCTACCTGACGAAAAGGAGGAGTTTATTTCTCGATCTCTCAACGACCCGTTCAATGAATCGCTCCGCATTATCCAATTAAAATGTTTGGTGTCGACTATTTTATATTTGGAATTTTATTTTCAAACTAATTTCTGATAAACGTTTTACTTTAAAATAAAATGATTTATTAATTGTTAATCATGTTAAAAGATGTCAGCTCAAAATTGTGCGTGAGCCATATGGCGTCATCAAAAGAGCCATAGGTTCCCGACCCCTGCTATAGCTGGAAAGAATCATGGATGAAGAGGCTGTTTGCTCTTTAAATTACACTTCAATGAGTGTTTTAACACGAAGTAGTATGTGTTCAGGAATCAATGGATAACAGTCACATAACAAAGGAGGTTTTTCTGTCCTCTACAACTTGTCCCCTGGACCAAATCTGTCTCCCAAAGGCTGCCATTATAATATTTACTACTCTGGAATAAATGGGACTTGTTTATCAGCAATCAGTATAATCAGTATAACCACCAATGTATTCCAAAGAAACACTCTATGAGTTTAGTGATGTAACTTTGTGCACGTCCTCCAGCCTCTGTAAACCACAACCCGACATCTGCTCTCATCTGGACCAGGACATCAATGGTTCCTTCATCTCCTGCAGCGAAGACTCTCCCACCTGAGCAGACAGTAACGTACCAGACACATAGTGAAGCTGGGATGACTCCAGATGTGCTCCTCGCTGCAGGTTCTCCACGTGTCATGATCTCAGCGCCCCAGAGACCCTGTGACAACTGAGAAAACTCCGGCCTTATCTTACACTTTGCCCCCTGTTTGAAAGTAAAAAAAAAAGAAATATTGTTTAAACACAGTGCTTTTACTCTGAAATCCTGCTTGTCTCATCCTGGTGGACTCTGGATCCTGCAGAACTCCTGTATCGTTGTTTATCCTGGGACCAGCAGTCTGGATAGGGAGGCTTGGACAAATGTGAGTGGATATTGACCTGCAAACAGCTTTATGAATGGACGTCCGAGGTTCAGCGGCCTCATCCATTTGATCTCCTCACAATCTGCTCCTCTAGCCGTGTTTCTCTTCTCTGCCCGGTGCTCTACAATCCCATTTCATCAGAGCAGTGGGAGTCAGCGTAAAGCCCAAACGGATGTGTTCACTCCGGGGGGGACAAGAGGGGGGGCTTCCCTCAAGATGTTGGAAGAGGATTACCGGCCCGCTCTGCCACCTCTCTGCTAGATTATGACCTTCGGATTATGTCTGCATTTATCCAGAGGAAAAAAAACGATCTGACTTTTAACCCCCTGTGGCCCAGCTGTGATTTATTAAAGGGTTGTGGGGAAATCAATCAAATGTAGACAGAAAGTTACTATTTATCTTTGAGTCATAACCTTTACGCTGTGCTCTTATGTTGATGTGAATCAGCTGCTAAACTCTTAATTTAAATTGAGACAGCACATGAATTTTTTTTCAGTTACAGTAAGTAACAATATCCACATTAATGCTGGTCTGATAAAGCAGCATGTTTAGGGCATAAGCAGTGCTGAGTGTGTAATCTGTGGGTGCTGTCAGAGGAGCAGTGATTACCGCTCATCTATACTTCCTGCTGGATTAGTCTCCGAGTATCGTGGGATTTGTCACGACAAGAGGATGAGACCCATTATGGGACGTGTCCTCTGTTTGACACTTTGCAATCAATAATTATGGTTCATTCAAATATTATTAGCAGCAGCTTGTATTTTATGATTTGAGGCAGAATTAAATATATGCTCTTTTCTTTTCATAGTATGACAGTCCGTTACATTTTAATTTCATAGCTGTAAGATTGTAGCAAAGATACTAAAATGTGAGTCTTGTGGGTAAAACAAGAGATTTGACAGGTGATAACAGAGATTATCAGTGGTCACATGGTGTCATTATTTAAAATGGTCCGCACTTCGACAAACATGTTGCAGCTGATGACCGCCAAAGGTTTCTGAGCCTCTGCTCCCGGCCGCGATGGACGAGGGATGAACATGAAAGAGAGTTCAGACACACGGACGTTATTAAGCTTGTTCAGAAACAGTCTGATATTTGGGGAAATAGATCTGTTGCTGCTAAACCCCCATGAGAGGATTGACAGAAATCCACACTGATATCTTACATCATCTTTACTTTTAGAACAGGTGGCAGGACAAAACTCAAAATACATCCAGACAACTAACAGGTAAAGTCTGGGCAAAAACAGGATCAACAGAGGATATCCGAAAAGCAGGCAGCAAAAGGATCTCAAGAGCTAAAGAGTAAAAATGCAGTTAACTCAGGAACTCGAGACAAGGGCACAAACAGACACTTCAAGAGAAGGATCAAAACTCACAAACTTGGCCTCCGGCAACAATTCAAGACTCAGCAATGAACAGAAGAAAACAGGCAGCTTATAAAGGCTAGCAAACAAGGAACAGGTGCAACCAATGAAACAATAAAGACAAGCACATGACACACAGAAATGAACGGTGGCGACCCCACATGGTCCAAAGAGGAACTGCAGTCCAAAAACCCTGACAGGACACCCCTCCCTATGAACGTCTCCTGACGTTCCCACACGGGCGATCAGGGTGGCTCTGGTGGAAGGCCTCGATGAGGCCCGGATCGAGAACATGCCGAAGACGGGACCCAGGACCGCTCCTCAGGACCATAGCCCTCCCACTCCACCAGGTATTGAAGGCCCCTCCCCACCCGGCGAGAATCCATTAGGCGGTGGATTGAATAAGCAGGGCCACCATCAACGATTCTGGGGGGTGGAGGGGGTTTAGCTGGAGGGACCAAAGGACTTGTGGCGATAGGGCGTAGGTGAGAGACGTGGAAGGTGGGATTGACCCGCATGGATCGGGGAAGTTGGAGACAGTAAGCCACTGGGTTGATCCTCCTCAAGATCTTGAAGGGCCCCACGAACCGTGGCGGCAGCTTGCGGGACTCCACCCGTAGAGGAAGATCCCGTGTCGACAGATAGACCCTCTGCCCCGGACGTAGCGGTGGTGTAGGTCTGCGGCGGCGGTTGGCATGGCGCTGGTACTGGCGTGCGGACCGCTGCAGGGTAGACCGGGCCTTGCGCCAGACCCGCCTGCACCGTCGGACAAAGCTCTGGGCCGAGGGAGCACCCACATCAGTCTCTTGGTCAGGGAAGAGTGGAGGCTCCAGACTCCAGAGTCCTGCGTGCTCCCGGGTGGCTGGTAAGCCGTGAAGAGTGCCCCCACTGCAGAATTTGGGATCGCACCACAGTTGGGATAAATACCCGGTTGGAGGGTCCATTCCCGGGGTCTGGCGAACCAGTGACTCGACTCCCCATCGGACAGGAGCCACAATCCTCGAGCTCGGGAGGATGGGTACTGGAACTCTCTCACCATCTGACCTGTGAAACAGTCTAGAGAGTGCATCAGGCTTCTGGTTCTTCGAACCGGGGCGGAAGGACAAAACAAAATCAAATCTATTAAAAAAAAGAGCCCATCTTGCCTGCCTGGGGTTGAGACATTTGGCCCTCTGAATATACTCCAGGTTTTTGTGGTCGGTCCAAACAGCAAAAGGGTGTTGGGCCCCCTCCAGCCAGTGGCGCCACTCCTCCAAGGCCATCTTGATAGCCAGGAGCTCACGATCTCCAACATCATAGTTCCTCTCAGCAGGCGAAAGGCGAGCAGAGAAGAAAGCACATGGATGGAGTTTGCCATCAGCCGGACGCTGGGAGAGCACAGCCCCCACTGCCACATCCGAGGCGTCCACCTCAACCATGAAGGGGAGGGAGAGGTCGGGTAAGGTAAGGATGGGGCGGAGGAAAATCTCCCCTTCAGATCCTGGAAGGCCCGCTCTGCCACTGGAGACCACTTAAAGGGGCCAGATTTCTTCTTAGGTAAGATCAGTCATGGGGGCGGCAACAGCACTGAAGTTCCTGATAAACTTCCTATAAAAATTGGCAAAGCCAATGAACCGTTGTACCTCCTTGACCGAAGAGGGGTTGGGGCCAATCCCGGATAACTTGAGTCTTCTTGGGGTCCGTGATGAGACTCCCTTTGGACAGGATGAAGCCCAAAAAGGACACCTTGGAGACATGGAATTCACACTTCTCAGGTTTGACAAAGAGGTGGCTTTCCAACAGGCGCTGGAGGACGACTCTGACATGATGGACATGTTCATGGAGGGACTTGGAGAATATCAAAATGTCATCCAAATAAACAAAGACAAAACGGTTCAACGTCTCTCTCAATACCTCGTTGATGAGTGCCTGGAACACTGCCAGGGCGTTGGTTAAGCCAAACGGTATCACTAAGTACTCGTAGTGGCCCGTTGGTGTGTTGAATGCCATCTTCCACTCGTCACCCTCCCTGACCCGGACCAAATGGTAGGCGTTACGGAGGTCCAATTTGGAGAAGACGGTTGCCCCTTGGAGGAGTTCAAAAGCAGTGGTCATTAAAGGCAAGGGGTAACGGTTCCTCACCGTGATCTTGTTTAACCCCCTGTAATCTATGCATGGCCTGAGGCCGCCGTCCTTCTTCCCAACAAAAAAGAATCCGGCACCAGCAGGGGAGGACGAGGGGCGAATGATCCCAGCAGTCAGGGAGTCCTTGATATAATCCTCCATAGCTTGGGTCTCAGCGGGTGACAAGGAGAAGATTCTACCTCGTGTAGGGAAAGAGCCTGGAAGGAGATCAATGGCACAGTCAAAGGGCCTATGAGGGGGCAGGGAAGTGGCCTTCCTCTTGCTAAATACCTCAGCTAGGTCGTGGTACTCTTAGGGGACTCGGGACAACTCGAGAGAGCTAGGAAGCTTAGGGGCTGGAGGCACAGCTCTAGTGAGGAGACAGGAGGACTTGCAATTGGGACCCCACTCAACCACAGTTCTTGAAGACCAATTGATGTGAGGGCTGTGGTGAGATAACCAGGGGAACCCTAGCACAACAGGGAACTCGGAGAATGAATAAGATTAAACTGAATCTTTTCGTGATGATTGCCAAAAATAGACAAGACAACAGGAGAGGAAACATGAGTCACAGTACCTTGTCCCAAGGGCCTACCATCCAAGGCGGTCACTGAGAGTGGATGGTCCAGCCTGGAGATGGGCAGGTGAAGGGCCCTGGCAAGGGTGAGATCCAAGAAATTCCCTGCAGCGCCAGAGTCAATGAGGGCCTGAAGAGGATGATGTTGGTTCTCCCAGGAGATGGTGACCGGGAGCTGCAGGCACGAAGTTCGAGGCTGAGGGAGTAAAAGTCGCACCCGTCACAGTTCTCCCTCTCCTGGACGGGGCTGGGCTTTTCCCGCAAGCTCGGGACATGAGGAACGAAAGTGGTTAGAGGCAGAGTCTCTCCCTCATCCTCCGGTTCCGTTCTGCCTGGGACAGGCGAGTACCGCCAAGCTGCATCGGCTCCTCAGGACAAGGTGGGTTACTCTGAGGTTCCCGAGGCCACTGAAGCAGAGCGGAGGTTGAAGCTGTGACTCCGGAACTGGGGCGACTGTCCATTTGTCGTTCGCGACGCCTCACCCACAGACGGTTATCGAGACGGATAGTCTGGTCAATTAGGGACTCCAGGTCTGACACCGGATCTTTAGCTGCCAGCTCATCCTTGATTCCGCCAAGGAGGCCATGCCGGAACGCTGTCATCAGGGCCCCCTCATTCCACCCACTCACAGGAGCCAGGGTTCGGAAGAGCACAGCATACACAGCCACACTAGAGCCGCCTTGACGCAGCTGGATCAGTCTGTTACCAGCGTCTTTACCTCCTACTGGATGGTCGAAAACCCTGGCGCATCTCATCGGTAAAGGCCCTGTAGTCATTACAGGAAGGGCCCTGCTGTTCCCAGACGGCTGTAGCCCATGACCGGGCCTTCCCAGTCAGGAGAGTGATGATGTAGGCGATACGAGAGCAAGGGAAGTAGGAAGGTTGAAGCTCAAAGGTGAGAGAGCTAGGAAAGCCCGGCAGTCCTTGTGGTTACCCTCATACCTCTCGGGAGCAGGGAGCCGTGGTTCAGACGGAAGCGGACCGAGGGCACCCGTGGAGCTGGACTGCTGACGTCAGTGGAGTAGATGGAGGTGATGGTAGACGAGCAAGTAGATCCACAAGGGACTGTTGGAGGTTCTGCAGAACCCCTTGCTGGTGGGACAAGAGAGCCTCGTGACGACGCACTGTAGCATCATGGCTTAGAACTGCAGCGTAGAGTTGCTCCTCCGACGTCGGTGCCGGCGGAGACTGGGGGTTAGTTGTCTCTGCTGAGCCAGGTTCCATGGCTGAGTCTTGCTGACAGGGTCTGTTGGGAATCGAACCCAGGTCTCCCGCGTGGTAGGCAGACTCTCTCTACCACTGTGCAGGGGTGATAGGCTCAGATGCAGAGATAGACACAGGCTTGGAGTGGGTCAGAAAAGGAGTCTTTACTTTTAGAACAGGTGGCAGGACAAAACTCAAAATACATCCAGACAACTAACAGGTAAAGTCTGGGCAAAAACAGGATCAACAGAGGATATCCGAAAAAGCAGGCAGCAAAAGGATCTCAAGAGCTAAAGAGTAAAAATGCAGTTAACTCAGGAACTCGAGACAAGGGCACAAAAACAGACACTTCACGAGACGGCTCAAAACTCACAAACTTGGCCTCCGGCAACAATTCAAGACTCAGCAATGAACAGAAGAAAACAGGCAGCTTATAAAGGCTAGCAAACAAGGAACAGGTGCAACCAATGAAACAATAAAGACAAGCACATGACACACAGAAATGAACGGTGGCAACCCCACATGGTCCAAAGAGGAACTGCAGTCCAAAAACCCTGACAAGGTCAAACAAGCATATTCCACTAAATGTTTAAAATCGGTTTGTTCAGACCGACAGACTGGGAGGGAATAAAACCTTAAAGATTTAACTTTTACTTTGTACATGCAGCACTTAATATGCAGCGATACAGTTAATTTCTTGGAAATCAATTGATCAACATGTATAAAACAAGCCGACAGGAATGTCTGTTTCAGGCATGAATGTGGGAGTTTGGCGAATATCCATCCAATAATTAGACATTTCTCTCTAAACCTACAAAAGTCCACCTCATGGTGGCGCTGGAGGAAGAGGCATGAAATCAACACAGGTGTTAGAGTCAGAGCACCTTCGTACCCGGTCCTTACAATGTCGTGGGTTTGATTCAATGCACAAACTCCAGCGTGGAGGTGAATGCGCCAAAATAGGCAAAATACCAAAACATATTCTTAAGCAAAAAACATTTCAGGTCCATGAGAGTTGACAACAGTCAGACAAACAGTCAGACAGACAGATAGTCGGACAGTCAGTTGGACGGACAGTCAGACAGACAGACAGACAGTCAAACGGACAGTCAGACAGACAGACAGACAGACAGTCGGACAGACAGTCGGAGAGTCAGACAGTCAGGCGGAGAGTCAGTCGGACAGAAAGTCAGACAGTCGGAGAATCAGACAGTTGGACAGTCAGACGGACAGTCAGTCGGTCGGACAGTCGGACAGACAGACAGTCAGACAGACAGTCAGGCGGAGAGTCAGACAGACAGACAGACAGACAGTCAGACGGAGAGTCAGACAGACAGTCAGACGGAGAGTTGATTTAAAGGACTCCACGAACAGTCGGCTTCTTAGAACAACGTCTTACTGAAACTCTTATGAAATTCGGAGCCTGTTTTGACACTGACGGTCAAACGGGGATTCTCGTCACGAGGTTCAGTAATGTTCATAACAGAGTCTTATTGAAACAGCTCAAAACACAGACTGGCTTTCTGTAAATACTTTTTTATCTTTATTATACCATGCAGCCTTGTTTGGTCCCATGATGTAAGAACCAACAGCCAATCAGTGAGCTCTAAAAGCTGTTTACCTCCGTGAGTTCAGAGGCTGAACTAAGTGAAAGACTTTTTTATTCGATGCATTTTGAGATTAGGAAGCCATTTTGGATGAATTAGGCGTATTGTTCCTGATTAAGCATTACTATAATATAGAAGACTGATTTAGCTCCGACTCGCGTCTTTTCTGTACCATAATATTTAGGGACAATTTTACAAAACAAGTAAATATTTAAAATATTTATAACAAAGGGCCGAGAACAAGAAGCGTTTGTTAAATTTGAATGACCAAACTTGCAGCTAAAGAAAACAATATAGTATTTAAAAGCCTCATTATTGCGTTACAAAGCAGCAGTTATATACTATATGTTACTGCTTTAACAATTTATTAAAGTGTATATAAAATATTTATAAAATATTTTGGAACAATCCCACTATTGTGAAAGATGGTAAATGGTCTGCATTTATGTAGTGCTTTTCCAATCTTTGCGATCACTTTGCTTTACAACACATGTAAGCATTCACCCATTCACACACATTCATACAGAGTCAGAGGACCATACGAGGTGCACATCCGTTCGTCAGTAGTGATAAACATTCACACACACTCACACACCGTTGGCTATCGGGAGTAATCTGGGGTTCAGTATCTTGGACCCAAGAACACTTCGACATGCTGACTGCAGGCTGGTGATCGAACCGCTGGACTCTACTTCCTGATCCACAGCCCCCCCCCAAAGACAAATCCACGATTTATCATCTTGTTCTCATTTCTTTAGCTTTTTGGCAGCAACTTACTTTTTAGTTCAGTTTTGCCACTTTCATCAACCAACCATCTGTTTTTGAAGCAAAGCTCCATTAAACCCAGTATTCACGATCTGCACACAGATAAAGCAAGAAATTATCCAGTGATCATAGTGAAGCATGCGACTCCCCCACCCTGCAATATTATATCATAATTAGTCAGAAAAGTCCTTACTATGCTGCTACAGAGTGAACCTTAGGTCACCTCTGTCAGCGGACAAGTTTGATCCTGAGTTAGTGAAACACAGAGCTCCGCTCTATGTGTATATGAAAGAGGTTCACTATTAGAAACCTGATTACATAAGAGGACTGGACTGGCTAGAGGCTCTTAAAAGCAACATCTTAGGCCTCTTTTATTGCCGAGATGTCCCGAAACATTTCGTATCAGCAATTTAATACCAAAGTCGCTACACAAGAGCTCCACAAAAACTCCCCAGAAGAGCTCTGAGCGGTTATCATGCAATTTCAAGATCCTGGACGTCACCTGATTTTCTACCATGACCAGCCCGTCTCTCTATTAATACTGCAAGTGTTGGATTTAGGGGAATTTGGAGAGCCCACTGTTGTGTGTTAAAGCAGCCTGCTGGCGTAATCGTAATGATACTGTTGTCAGTCAGGTTCTTCTTTCCCAGAGGTCAGAGACCGACCAGTAGAACGAAGACAGACAGACACTTCAGAAGCATGGAGGCTTCCTGAAACCGGGACTTGGATCCAAACCACCTGTCCATCTCCTGTCCCACTCCTGTCCCCCTATTGTTCCCCTCTTGTCCCACACCTGTCCCCTCATGTCCCCTCCTGTCCCCCTATTGTCCCACTCCTGTCCCCCTCCTGTCCCCCTCATATCCCCTCATGTGGAAGTACTCCTGATGTGATGGGGAAAGCAGCTTGTTCTTGGTAAAGAAAAGCAGCTCATGGCTTTCATTGAAAACTCTGTATTTACTGTGAAGTTCTCCCTGAAAATGCTTGTTTGATGACATTATGGCCCTAAAAACAGTTTTTTTTCGTACTAGCAAAGATTATTGTCACTGCTTGAAATATCTGCAAGTGATATCTGTTCTGCACACCCCCACACATAAACCCCCGGCACTTTAGCACACAGATCAGCGGGAACAGCAGAACAGCCCTGTGTCAGTCATCTGCATGGGAAAGAATTCAGGAGCTATTCCCAGTCGTGTAGTTAGTTTTCCCATAAGTCAAATATGTGATTGACTCACAAGTGGCAGAGAGAATCAGGGCGACTGAGTTCCAACACATCTGAGAAAGCCTCCACATTTTCCTGATTAAGTTTGTTGTGATGTGAACATGTTGTAATTGGCTGTAAAGCAGTTGTGTTTCATGTCACGGTAACGATGATGTGGATTCCAGATGACAACAGTAGGAAGACGAACTTTGACTTCTTTTACGATGCAGTGAAACATTATTTCTCTCCTGGGAAATAATGTTTGTCCCCATGATGGGATCCAGAACAGGCTGTGTGTGTGTGTGTGTGTGTGTGTGTGTGTGTGTGTGTGTGTGTGTGTGTGTGTGTGTGTGTGTGTGTGTGTTTCATAGAAAACATTGGACACTGCCAGACTGCTGCACATGGGTTACACAAGCTTACACTCGTCTCACCAGCCGTCTGGAGTTTACTTCTTCTTTTCTCTTCACAGAAAATGAAGAAAAGATAATTTTAAGAGAATGTCACACAAACAGCCTTAGTTTCTCTTCACTACACACAACTCGGGTACTTGGGTTTGCTATGTTTAGTTTTAAGAGTCAAATGTTATATGTGGATTCCTGCTGTTGTCCTCTGAGCATTAATGAAGTCTGCCTGTTAACAGTTGTGACACTTCTGCTTGTGGTGAACAGATCCTCTCGTCACAACGCCTGCAGAGGCCATTTTCCAAAGTTTTGAGTGAAAACAAAAATTCAGGAGATTTGAAACAGAGAAATGTTCAACATAGAAAGCCAATGAAAGATGAATGAGGGCAACCTTAGAAACAGTGGAAGCCATAACGACTCACTTTGTCTGTCCATCATTTTCCCATCAGACAAAGTGTCCACCACTCTGTCATCTCTCTGTCTTCATGCTCCAAACTGATCCTCTGACAGAGAAGCATTCACTACATTCAGTGAATGTTTGTAGAGCAAGCTGCACAAATGCTGAATGAGAGGCGATAGGAGTTCTGTAATGTAGATCAGGGCCCATGCTCGGCTTAACGGAAAGTTACTAAACTGTCAGAACTATTTCCATTAAATACCAGCGTCATTGTTCGGGTGGGGGGTTTTAACTGTGGGAGTGCAAGGTGGACTGGTGATATGATGCATACAAGGTGATTTGTTCTTCAGTTATTTGAGCTACTCAACAGAAGAGGACTTTTTAAATGTGAGGAACACAGAGGTAATGCCTCTCCTGAATCCTTCCCTCGTCGATGATTCATGTTGTGTGTCTGTCCTGCCTGGGAAGAAATGCTGCCAACATGGGAAGAGAGGAGATGAGAGGAGCGGCGTCTGAAAATAGAGGGAATGACAGAGGGCGAGATGGATGTGCACAGTGAGAGCGTGTGAGACTTGTTAAAACTTGGCCTCTTCGCTGCCTCTTCAATTGCTTGCTTGTGCTTGTGTGTGTGTGTGTGTGTGTGTATGTGTGTGTGAGCTTAAAGACTGAACCCCCTGCTATCTAAAATCAGATAGTCCAGAAAATGTCATTCTTAAGTAGAAAAAAGCAGATAAACACAGTTTAACTTTACAGATATTACACACACACACTGACGTTGAGCTTTAGTGATTGGTGAATGTGTGTATATGTCTATCTATGTGTGTGTGCTCATATTCATCTCCTCTGAACCTCTTTCTAACTATACAGACGATCAATGGTTGCACTGACCAACGATGGTAATTTGATGTGACAGGAGGAAACATGCTAATGTTCTTCAGCTGTCACTCCTGGGATTGGCTCACATATGGGAGGCTTAAATATTATGTAGCCTGTTGAGATGGATCCATTTACACCTTGAGTGTGAAGAGGTCACAGTGCTGATGTTGAACACGTCTGTGTGTTGGAGAGATATCTCCTGAAGTTAGTATGCTAACAGCTAGCTGCTGCATCCAGGCTGTAATACAACGTGTTCCTCTAGAGCAGTGTTTCTCAAACCTTTTCAGACCAAGGACCACTTAACAATAAAAAACACTCACGGACCACCTGACTCCCCAAATATCCAAAAACAATAGGCCTGCTTACCACTCCAACAATATATTACAAATGACAGCCTAATAATGAGCTTTATGTGACCTTCTCTATGTCGCTCGTTCACACATTAAATCAACAATACAAATACAACTCAATTTTGAGATACGTTCATTTTGAGACACCAGCGACGACAGTCACGTGCATTCCGGGGACCAGAGCGGGCGACATAGAAGCACATTTGAAACTGCTGGCTAAGGCTAAATGTAAATACAGTAAGATTGTTATTCACGTCGGCGGTAATGACACGCGATTGCGTCAATTGGAGTGTACTAAAGTTAATGTGTAGTCGGTGTGTACATTTGCCAAAACAATGTCGGACTCCGTAGTCTTCTCTGGTCCTCTGCCAAATCTTTTGAATGATGACATGTTTAGCCGCATGTCATCATTCCGTCGCTGGCTCTCATGTTGGTGTCCAGATAATGATGTGGGCTTCGTAGACAATTGGCGGACTTTCTGGGGAAGACCTGGTCTGATTAGGAGTGACGGCATCCATCCTACTTTGGATGGAGCAGATCTCATATCCAATAATATTACAAAGTTTATTAGTGGACCTAATTCATGACAACCCGGAGTTGAGACCAGGAGACAGAGTTGCAGTCTTACACACTTCTCTGTGCTTCTTTCCGGGCAGTCACCCACTCAAATCCCCATAGTGACTGTGTCTGCCCCACGACCACTGAAATTAATCAAATCTATGGTTAACAGAAGAGGAGTTATACATGAAAATCTAATTAAAATAAACACCACCGCTGCAAAAGTGCAACTAAATCGAAAAATTAAATGTGGGCTCTTAAATCATTTACCAATCCAGCTTTTGTTGATAAAGATCTGATGTTTAATAACAGATAATAAGATTGATTTATTTTGTCTCACTGAAACCTGAGACATGAAGAATATGTCAGTCTAAATGAATCCACTCCACCTGGTCATATTAATACTCACATTCCTCGAGGCACTGGCCGAGGAGGTGGAGTTGCAGGCCATATTTGACTCAAACCTCTTGATCAATCCTAAACCTAAACTAAACTATAACTCTTTTGAAAGCCTTGTTCTTACGCTCTCAAACCCAACATGGAAAACAATAAAGCCAGTTTTATTTGTTACTGTGTACCGCCCTCCTGGTCCGTATTCTGAATTTCTATCTGAGTTCTCAGAATTGTTATCAAGTTTAGTCCTTAAAACAGATAAAGTAATTATTGTAGGTGACTTTAATATTCATGTGGATGTTGATAGTGACAGCCTTAATAATGCATTTATCTCATTATTAGATTCAATTGAGTTCAGTCACAATGTACATGAACCAACTCACTGTTTAAACCACACTCTGGACCTTGTTCTGGGATATGGTGTTGAAATTGAAAGTTTATCAGTGTGTCCACATAATCCTCTTTTATCAGACCATTTTTTAATAACATTTGAAGTCCTGTTACTGGACTACAAGCCAGTAGGAAAAATATCCTACAATCGATGTCTATCTGAAAGTGCTGTGACTAAATTTAAGGAAGTGATTCCATCAACACTTAATTCAATACCAGGACTCAATATCAATATAACGGAGGACTCCAATGCTAACTTTAGTCCCTCCCAAATTAATCATCTTGTTGATAGCGCTGCAGCCTCACTGCGAATAACACTTGACTCTGTCGCTCCTCTAAAGAAGAAGATCATAAAACAGAAAAAGAAAGCTCCATGGCTTAATTTACAAATCCGCCAACTAAAACAAAGTCGAGAAATCTTGAAAGTAAATGGCGTTCCACTAAATTGGAAGAATCTCGTTTAGGCTGGTTAGATCATCTTAAAACGTATAAGAAGGCTCTCCGTAGTGCAGAGCAGCTTATTACTCTTCCTTAATAAAATAAGTTTAAAGAAGTTTTACCCTTAATTAACACCTCGTTATTAACGTCACCTCTCTGTGGGGGAAGGAGCCGGAACTAGTGCGGGAGGTGTAGCGCTACCAGTTGGATCTGGTGGGGCTTATCTCTATGCACAGTCTTGGCTCTGGAACCGTACTCCTGGATTGGGGTTGGACTCTATTCTTCTCCGGAGTTGCCCAAGGTGTGAGGCGTCGGGCGGGTGTGGGGATACTCACAAGCCCCCGGCTGAGCGCCGCTACATTGGAGTTCACCCCAGTGGACGAGAGGGTCGCCTCCCTACGCCTTCGGGTTATGGGGGGAAAACTCTGACTATTAGTTTGTGCCTATGGCCCAAACCGAAGTTCGGAGTATTCGGCCTTCTTGGAGACCCTGAATGGAGCCCTGCAGGGTGCTCCAGTAGATGACTCCGTAGTCTTGCTGGGAGACTTTAACGCGCATGTGGGAAACGATGGAGACACGTGATTGGGAGGAATGGCCTCCCTGATCTAAACCCGAACGGTTGTTTGTTGTTGGACTTCTGTGCTAGTCATGGAATGGCCATAACAAACTCCATGTTCGAAGTTGTGAAGAGAGGGGCGGAGCTGTCAACTGATCACCATCTGGTGGTGAGTTGGATCAAGGGGTGGGGGAAGACTCTGGACAGACCTGGTAAGCCCAAACAGGTAGTGCGGGTGAACTGGGAACGTCTGGAGGAAGACCCTGTCTGGGAGATCTTCAACTCACACCTCCGGCGGAGCTTTTCAGACATCCCTGTGGAGGTTGGAGGCATTGAACCTGAGTGGGCGATGTTCAAAACCTCTATTGCTGAAGCTGCTGGTGAGGAGCTGTGGTCTCAAGGTCTTAGGTGCCTCATACTCAGCAGTAAGCCGGACTCGTTCCCAGTGAATGTTGGCCTCTGCCAGGGCTGCGCTTTATCACCAATCCTGTTTGTAATTTTCATGGACAGGATATCGAGGCGTAGTCGTGGAGGAGAGGGGTTGCAGTTCGGTGGCCTGGGGATCTCATTACTGCTCTTTACAGATGATGTGGTCCTGATGACGTCATCGGTCTGTGACCTTCAGCAGTCACTGAATCGGTTCGCAGCCGAGTGTGAAGCGGTTGGGATGAGGATCAGCATCTCAAAATCTGAGGCCATGGCTCTCAGCAGGAAACCGGTGGATTGCCTTACTCCGGGTAGGGAATGAGCCCTTACCCCAAGTGAAGGAGTTCAAGTACCTCAGGGTCTTGTTTGCGAGTGAGGGCACGATGTGGCCGAAATGGGTTTTCTCAGACGGGTGGCTGGCGTCTCCCTTAGAGATAGGGTGAGAAGCTCAGCTATCCGTGAGACACTCGGAGTAGAGCTCCTTTGCGTTGAAAGGAGCCAGTTGAGGTGGTTCGGGCATCTAGTAAGGATGCCACCTTGCCGCCTCCCTAGAGGAGGTGTTCCAGGCACGTCCAGCTGGGAAGAGACCCCGGGGAAGACCCAGGACTCGGTGGAGAGATTATATCTCTTCACTGGCCTGGGAACGCCTCGGGATCCCTCAGTTGGAGCTGGCGGATGTGGCCCAGAGAAGGGAAGTTTGGGGTTCCTTACTGGAGCTTGCTGCCCCCACGACCCGACTCCCGATAAGCGGTAGACGATAGATGGATGGATGGATGGATGGATGGACGTTTATAATGTACACACGACATCTATTACACGTCTGTCCATCCTGGGAGAGGGATCCCTCCTCAGTAGCTCTCCCTGAGGTTTCTTCCATTTTTCCCCCTTTAATTATGGGGTTTCTTTTAGGAAGTTTTTTCTTGTGCGATGCGAGGGTCTAAGGACAGAAGGTGTCGTAACCTGTACAGTCTGTAAAGCACACTGAGACAAATGTATAATTTGTGATATTGGGCTATATAATGTTTTTTGACTTGATTTGATTTGACAACTACGGATTCTACAAGCATTTCGTTTGCGATTTAAACGGTAAATGCTGATAGATTTTACACATCATATGAAGCGTAGACTACATTTATTACTGAGTTTATGTCCGTACAGAGAACTCTCCCACAGCAAGATCGTCTGCTACTGAGAGATCCAAATTTGATGTAGTCACTGTGATATTTGCTCTTCCGCGTTTAAGCTGAGTTTCATAGCTTTCAGCCGGGTGGTGGTTGGACGGTGAACCGCTCTCCTGGGACTCAGTAACATACACAAAATCCCTTGTTGTCGCTGCGGCTGAAGCACTTGTAGCTGCTGAATCACCTGCATCATTGTCGCGTCAGAGTTTTGATTCTAACGGACCCTGTCTACAGCCAGCGATCCATTTTGTCAGTTGACCGCGGCTCAAATTGACCGCGCAGATCATTTATGACGTAAGATCGTAAATCGAACCTATATAGCTACTCTACATCTATGCTGATGCAGCAAGGAAACTTTGGCGCACACACCTGCGCACACAGTTACAGTCAGAGACAGAGTGGAGGAATGGAGAGGGTAGAACTAAAACAAAATCCGCTGCTAAATGTTTTACTTTAAAATGACACAGTATAATTATTTATTACTTGTTAATAATCATGTTAAAAAATGTCAGCTCAAAATTGTCTGCGAGCCATATGCCATAGGTTCCCGACCCCTAGATCTAGTCTATCTATACTAGTCATTTTTAAACAGTTTGAGAAACACTTTAAACTTATAATATATTAATTTCAAATGTGACATTTTACCAATATACTCACTCACAGACCACTAGCGGTCGCTCACAGACCACCAGAGATCCGCGAACCACTTCTTTGAGTAAGACTTATCTAAGGTGATAGTGAGTCAGTGCAGTCTGCTCAGGACAGAGAGAAGAAGAACAGTTGATTGTAGATATTACAGACATGTTCCTGTTTTATAGTTTGTTCCCTCACTTAGTGCTAACTAGCATTAGGATGGCTACACGCTAAACCAATTCTGTAATCCTTGACATCACACAGCAACTGATAAACGTACATGAGGTGGAACATACTCCTCCCTCCCCACAACAATGCAGCCCCTGGTGGCAAAGCTGGTTGTAATCACATTACAGTCCATTATAAGGCAGGAATGTGGGAGATAAATATGGTGTTTGATGTATATCATGGAGCATTAAGCTACAAAACCTCTGTCCACACAAACGCACGCACGCACGCACTCACACACACACACAAACACACACACACACACACACACACACACACACACACACACACACACACACACACACACACACACACACAGGTCTAGCTTCTATAGGGGCATGATACAATACATTAGATTTAAAAGGAATAGGTTCATGTTACTGTCAAAAAATCACATGGCTCTGGTTACAGGCCAGACAGTGTGTGTTTGAGTGTGTGTGTGTGTTTGAGTGTGTGTGTGTGTTTGTGTGTGTGTGTGTGTGTGTGTGTGTGTGTGTGTGTGTGTGTGTGTGTGTGTGTCTAATATCTTAAATAGGTTAGGACTATGTCTATTTATGGTGTGGTATTTTGTGCATCTTTGAATAAGAAATTCAATTCAAGCAATTGTTTTCATCTTCACAACATTTGTCTAAAGAACGGGCTGCAGCGTGAGACAGATGATGGAGAAGGAAGTCACGAGGGAAACAATAATGGAGGGGAAAGAGAGTATGATAAAAAAAATAACTCTCTTCTTCTGTTCCTGGCACTCCAGTCTGCCATGCTAATTCAGTAATTGATCCTGAGACGCTGCGCTGAGGTTACTCTGTGTGTGTGTGTGTGTGTGTGTGTGTGTGTGTGTGTGTGTGTGTGTGTGTGTGTGTGTGTGTGTGTATGTGTGTGTGTGTGTGTGTGTGTGTGTCTGGGGTTACAGCCCTTCTTGTTCTGAATCAGGGATGTGGAAGAGGAGGAAGGCTCCCCCCCTGGGAAAGCAAAGGGGGAGAGG
This sequence comes from Cottoperca gobio, assembly GCF_900634415.1. NCBI lineage: Eukaryota > Metazoa > Chordata > Actinopteri > Perciformes > Bovichtidae > Cottoperca > Cottoperca gobio. The sequence goes on from NC_041377.1 coordinate 8,223,098, forward strand.
AGGACATTACAGAAAGAGGAACACGGAGAGAGGGAAGTGTGTGTGGCAGAGCTGAGCTGCAGAATGGGAGGAAGGAAAATGTGAAGTGATTTTAAAGATGTCCAAGGTTGGTCTGCACTGGTGGTGTGTGGCCATGAAGTATCCATGTCTGTCCTCTGATATACTGTCACATCAATAAAGGCGTTAAAGCCCCCCACAGTATCCAAAAGTGGAGTTTCTGAAGATGGAGACGTCTCAAAGAATCAGTTGTCATGAGTCTCCCACTAAGTTGTGTGTTTTCATTGTTAGAGGCAGAGTCCGTTGTTCCCCGGCAGGATTTAAATTGCCTACAAGGATTCACAGGAGGCATGTATGTCAGCATTACTGTTTGTCATTTTATATCAGTCTCAGAGCCGTACTTACTGCTACTGCAGTTACCTACTGTTGTGCATCCTGAAACAAGAGGGACACATCGAAACAGATCAACACAGAGGACAAGTGTTGACGTCTCCCTCTGGATATCATGTGAGCCACTGTGCTGTAGAAGAGATACTTCACACTGCTACAGATCCACACCGGTCTGCAGACTGAGGCGCCGCAAAATCCCAAGACTTGCTTCTTGGGATTTTATTCACATCACTTTTTATATCTATTCTATTTAATGCAGAACATGCCTGAGGCACAGAAGAGATGTGCATCACATCGAGTCTGATCTCTGACCCTGTTAGCCAGCTTCACATGGGCCAATGAAGGCACTAACACAATTACACCACTCCAAATTCCATTCTCAAATTCAACACTTTAAAGTGTCTTTGAATATTCATTATTTAAATACACCATGAATCAGATCCAGTACAGCAGATGATGACAGCTATGTTTACTGCATGCCAAATCAATGTATTTAAAACACAAGGCCAAACGACCTCCAGAGGACCGGCTGCTGACCAGGGAGTCCGGCGCAATGAGTGACAGAGGAAGAAGTGCAGCGGCCACAAGTTTCCATCCACATATAGAGTAACTTTTAATTGAATTTCCAGAAAATCTGCAAAAGAAAATGTAAATGGATATGTGTTTACATCCATTGCTGTTATTCAACTATTAATATGAGTTGGGTGCCATTAAACAATTGCAAGAAGACTTTTTCTACATACGCTGCAGTATTACACAACCACGACACTCAACACAAAACTGGAGAAACCTGATCTGGGGGCAGTGACTTACTTACTTACAGTTAGTGCTGGAGAAGAGTCAGTGAATCACCTGCAGGGGGGATAAATGACACCGTACTGAAGTAGTGACTCACTTTACTCTGACGTCCTTAATGATGCACTCTCTCTTCGTGCTTTGGTGAGGGCTGACAAAAACTGAAACGAAATATTTGCGTTAAAGGACTCTGATGAATTCTGTTTTCAATTTACTGACCCTGAGAAAATCTGTTTGTGGTGTGTGAGTGTGTTTGACAGAAAAACCTGAATCTTGACAGACAGCTAAAACAATGATGGAGGTCAGAGTTGAAAAGCATCGTCTGGGTTTCATATTCATGTATTTACTGTGGGTCGAGCCATCAATGCCACCCACACACACACACACACACACATACACACACACACACACACACACACACACACACACGCGCACACACACACACACACACACATACACACACACACGCACATACATACAGACACATGCACACAGACACACACACACACAGACACACACACACGCGCACACACACACACACACACACACACACACACACACACATACACACACACACACACACACACACTCACACACACACACACACACACACACACACACACACACACACGCACACGCAGACACATACATGCACACACACACGCAGACACACGCACACATACATTTTCCTTGTATGTGTTTAATGCCTGGAGGATAGTTTTTTTAAAGTGAGCTTCATAACGTCAGTCTGAAAGTATGCTGTGATTTTATCAAGCAATGTCTTAACTTGTGTTCATGTTTTTAATAATAATGTCTTGCCATCAGTCATGTTATGGAAGTGTGTGTTGCTGTTTAAATGGTGAAGGTTGAACTTGAACTGAAACTCAGGCACATTCAGCTCCTTTTATGGCTGTATAATTTGCACAGGATTTTGAAACAGGATTGATAACAGCAGAAAGGCCGACATATGGTGGAAAAAAGCTTGAGATGCCAGTGTGTCTGTTTTGAGAAATGTCTGTTTTTCATCATTTCAGCTCCAGAGGTTATCATGTCTGAAACAGCTGAAACAGTTTGGAGGGACAAGTTACCAAGTGATAAGAAACTAAGTGCAAACTAAGTTTCCTACAACAAATGAAACAGAATGAATATATATATATATATATATATATATATATATATATATATATATATATATATATTTATGGTAGAGCCCAATAAACACTTCATGTGTAATATAGTTATTGCTTGGTTCCAAATCATAACACAATCCCTTAACTCATTTCCTACTTTCCAGGTATATCCACTGTTTTCCTGCAATAGAAAGTCAATCAAATATGATGTTGGTTTCAGATTTAGCTGTCAAACAGAAAACTTTTTAACGTAACAAATGTCCATATTTACATTCACGTTTCCACAAGACTTTGTTTTCCACTCATCATAGCTCATAAAAGGTTCTGTATTGTCCAACAGGAAACATGCCGCCACTTTCAGGATAAGAGGACAAAGTCATACTGAGACAGAAATAACACTGAAGGTATGAAGTGGATTACAACCTTCACATGACCCAGGTCTCTTTTATCGCAGGCAAACCAGCAGCAGCCAGTCAGAAAAAACATCCTGTTGTGTAAATCCCAGCGTAGATTATCAATCTAATGTCTGCATCACAAAAAGTAGTTCCAGGAGGCAGACTGACCCCAAGTTGACCCATTATTATTGGTTTTGTCTCGGCAGAGCTGATCTCACCCTGTGTGTGTGTGTGTGTGTGTGTGTGTGTGTGTGTGTGTGTGTGTGTGTGTGTGTGTGTGTGTGTGTGTGTGTGTGTGTGTGTGTGTGTGTGTGAGACATTACTGTCAGGTAGTATTGTTCAGTCAAGTGTAACGAGATGACAGATCACCGGGGCCGTTTACTCCGAGCACCACTCCCTCCGCTATATTCAGCAGCCATGTCAGAAAGATGACGGACTGCTGCACTGGGAGCGGTTCTGCCTTCCGGATTTAATTATAATAATGTCTTTATTTTTAGTGCACTTGTCAATTCTTTCATACATTCATAAAGTGTCTCATAACCCAGACAAACAAAGAAACAGGATTATATGAGGAAGATAGATGACTGCTACTGTTTAAGGGAAAGATGTGGTAATGGAAAATAAAATGCGTAAATGTTCCCTGATAAAGGTTTTAAAATAGACATTACACTTATTTGTCATGTTAGGCTAGAAGGCCATGTTGTTTTATATTGGTGAAATATAAAAGACATGTATAAATAGAAGGGAAATATAGTGGATTATAATGGATATGATAATAGTCCAGGAGTAGAGATTAGATTGGGTATGGGAGAGAGTGTGTGTGCGTGTGGTTGTGTGTGTGTGTGTGTGTATGCGTGTACGTGGGTGTATGCGTGTGTGTGTGTGTTGGCTGTGTGTGCGTGTGTGTGTTGGCTGTGTGTATGTGTGTGCGTGTGTGTGTTGGCTGTGTGTGTGTGCGTGTTGGCTGTGTGTGTGTGCGTGTGCGTGTGTGCGTGTGTGTGTGTATGAGAGTGTGTGTGTGCGTGCGTGTGTGTGTTGGTTGTATGTGTGTGCGTGTGTGTGTTGGCTGTGTGTATGTGTGTGTGTGTGTTGGCTGTGTGTGTGGATGTGCGTGTGTGTGTGTGGATGTGCATGTGCGTGTTTGTGTGTGTATGAGTGTGTGTGTGTGTGTGAGTGTTTGTGTGTGTGTGTGTGATTGTGTGTGTGTGCGTGTGTGTGCGTGCGTGTGTGCGTGCGTGTGTGCGTGCGTGCGTGTGTGTGTGTGTTGGCTGTGTGGCAGAGTAAAAGAAAAAGACAGTGTTCAGGGTGTAGTGAGAATAGATATGATGTAACAATCAGCATTAAAATGTAAACAGGGAGTCAGAGCTCTGAGCCAGCTGCTCTTGTATTCAGTATATGTGGCCTGGAGTCCAACACGGTGCGTGAACATAATGGTGTCTGTGTTTGCCAGTCGTTCTGTGTGCTTCATACACGCAGTAATATGTATTCTGTGACTCTGGGTTGGGTTAGCTTTGTTTCTGCTGTTTTAGGGTCATGAGGTGAAGATGGTTCATGTTCCAGCTGCTGGGATTGTGAAGGATCAGAGAGAGTTTTCAGGTTAGTTTGTTTACATTTGTGAATTGTATTATATCATTCATTGTTGTGGAAAGTTCAGTTATAGGTTGTTGATGTTTGTTTTCATTAAGGCTTTGAGTTCTGTATTAGATCTGTGAAGTCTATGAACAGAGTATTGTGGCTAAGAGGCTGAAGGTGTGATACCTTTCTGTGTGGTGGTGAAGAGAGGGGCAGTCAGAGTATTCACATGTTTTTCATTACATTTAAACACCTTGATGACTTTGCACCAGTCAGAGTTGTGGAGTAAAGTGTTTTAAAGCAGGGATTCTGTTTGATGGTTGTTTTTGCAAGGATTTACCAAGAGATTAACAACTGTCGGTTGGATTGCTATCATTGTCATTATTAACATTATTCTGTAAACCAGCAAAAGCAGAGAATATCTGCGACTGAACGCTCTGGATGCTCGGCCTGCTCTGCTGATGGGCGGAAACAGCAGCTGACCTCCGGCTCAGGTGGAGATCACAAATGAGAGGGACGTTTTGTCTTTTCATTATTCACAGAGGCAGTTGCCATCTCCACAGACAGGAAGTGGAGCGATTTAATTATGTCCTCGACTTCCTCGTCCATAAAAGCAAAACCTTTCTTCGTGTTTGTTTAACGCAAAGCATTCAAATGGAAGAATGAGATATTTTACATTATGCTGCCATTGTGCACCGCTGTTCACTCCCAAGTAAAAACCAGGCTATGAGAACGCAGTAGTTGTTGCTCATAAACATTAATATGATATAATATAAAACAGCCCATTAGTTCATGATCTCAAACTCACATTATTTTCCTTTTCATTGGCAGGTTTGAACGTTTAAATGAGCGTTGACTGACTGAGCCGGCTGCCAGTTGAGCCGGTCTTCCGCCTTCATATTAAAAAAAGTACTTTAGTTTGTTTTCCTTTTTTCTGTTTCTCTCCCTCTCTGCCAACTGTAATTACACATAATAACATGTTGACTGTAGGGGGTAGCAGACCCCCCATGTATTTACAATCAATCCCACTTTATTTCTGTGGGCAAGCTTTCCCGAGTGTTACAAACTGTTTTATTATAACACAAAACTCCTGGAACAAGTAATGTTCTGTGTTTCCAAACCATTCCTCTTTTGGAGTTGGAACAAAATCCCAGCAGCATTTTAGTCAGTTTAAAGTATCACACAGCTGCCAACGAGGCCTGAGCGAGGGAACGTCGGATACATTTCAACTTTACTGCCCAACTGCTGCATGTATGTGCCCACTCGAACACATAAAGCACATTTTGCTTTGTGTTCAGTACACACGTAAGTCCTGGTAACAATATCTGATGGGCTGCAGATAGTAACATGAACCAGTGAGAGACAGCACAGGGAACATCTCAGGTCAGTGTAACCACCAAACTAAAAAAAACTGAAGAAAAAACTCAAATGGGATGAGAAGCTAGTTGTATCTGAGCTGTGTAGAAAAGAAACAGACTGTCACACCTTCTCTGTCTTCCTGCTCATGCATTCAGTGTGATATATAAAACTGAAGGATATGATTTTGGCAACAATGACAGACAAAAAATAAAACAAGCAAACAAAAAGTTCTGTATCCAAAGCTTGTGAAATATTATTTCTTCTGTGATGGTATTAAAGCCCACAGAGTCTTCCTGACCCTGGGAGCATATCCGTGTTCCCAGGGTTCCCCAGCTCAAGATCCTCTTAATGTGACACCTTTCAAAGGCTTTTATGTCCCCAGAGTCGTTTTCTCTCCAGGTCAAATGTTCAACTGATGTTCCCTCGGATCAATATGTTGAAATGACCTGCAGCACAAAGTTTATTGATATACTCCGTGAAACCGAAACAGTGTTTGTTCCTCGAACTCCCGACTGTCTGCAGCTTCTCTTTTAGAGAGGAGGTCGTATCTGACACAAGGGTTAAATAAAAACACAGTTAATAAGTTACGATAGCTTCTTCCATTTCTGTCTTGTCTCCACCTGAGCTGCAGGTAAGCTGCTCTGGATCAGGGTTCAGAGTGTTTCCGCCTCATCAACAGAGCAGGCAGAGAGTTCAGCCGCACAAAAGATATGCTCTACTTGAGCTGGTTTACAGATGGAAAGGAGGAGATAACGTCACAAAGTCACATGTTGAGCAATGAGCCAGAGACAGGTCTGTTAATGGAAGTATTCATGAGTGGAGGAGGACGAGGGTTATTGTACGACTGGTAGAGTTTGGACTGCCTATGTTGGTTATATGTGAGTGCTACAAGTATGTCTGCTGTCAGGTTCACGTTCCTATCTGAGGACACACACACACAGTATATGAAAGCATGCTGAGATAACACTTTGAAGGGAGAGAATGAGACACACTCGCCCTCCGTATGTAAGAGAGAGACCCCCTTACGGCTGAACTCTGTGGCCAGCAGGGAGCAAAGTTCCCACAAATCACACAACAAATTAACTATTTTTGTTTGAGTAAAAGTTTATTTTAACGAGCACACGATTTTTCATCTGATCTTGCCGAGCGAAGATATAAAAGAAAAAAGTGCTTTCTGTTCAATTGACCGCAACACAGCAAAGTGTGAAGTCACTGTAGAGGCCCATGATCAATGAAGCTGCAGCCAATAACTGCGTGAAAGGTCATGACAACAAGAAGAAGAATCTATACCTCAGGTTTACATACATGAACTATAACAGACCACACACTTTATGAATAGTGTCATCATGATGAGAATATTATGCAGGCAACAGTTCCCTGTTCCGCTCAAAGGCTATTGATCTTGCATCACATTCTGTGACCTCTGCAGGGTCGGTCTCTGCAGGGTCGCTCTCTGCAGGATCTCCCTCTGCAGGGTCGCTTTTTGCAGTGTCGCCCTCTGCAGGGTCGCTTTCTGCAGGGTCGCTCTCTGCAGGGTTGCCCTCTGCAGGGTCGCCCTCTGCAGGGTCGCTCTCTGCAGGATCTCCCTCTGCAGGGTCGCTTTTTCCAGTGTCGCTCTCTGCAGGGTCGCCCTCAGCAGGGTGCTTCGGGCTTTCTGCAGGGTCGCTCTCTGCAGGGTCGCCCTCAGCAGGGTCGCCCTCTGCAGGGTCGCCCTCTGCAGGGTTGCACTCTGCAGGGTCGCCCTCTGCAGAGTCGCGCTCTGCAGGGTCGCTCTCTGCAGGGTCGCCCTCAGCAGGGTCGCCCTCAGCAGGGTCACTCTCTGCAGAGTCGCCTTCAGCAGGGTTGCCCTCTGCAGGGTCGCTTTCAGCAGGGTCGCCCTCTGCAGGGTCGCCCTCTGCAGGGTCGCTCTGTGCAGGGTCGCCCTCAGCAGGGTCGCCCTCTGCAGGGTCGCTCTCAGCAGGGTCGCCCTCTGCAGGGTCGCCCTCTGCAGGGTCACCCTCTGCAGGGTCGCCCTCTGCAGGGTCGCGCTCTGCAGGGTCGCGCTTTGCAGGGTCGTGCTCTGCAGGGTCGCTCTCTGCAGGGTTGCCCTCTGCAGGGTCGCTTTCTGCAGGGTCGCTCTCTGCAGGGTCGCTCTCTGCAGGGTCGCTATCTGCAGGGTCATCCTCAGCAGGGTTGCCCTCTGCAGGGTCGCTCTCAGCAGGGACGCCCTCTGCAGGGTCGCCCTCTGCAGGGTCGCTCTCTGCAGGGTCGCCCTCTGCAGGGTCGCGCTCTGCAGGGTCGCTCTCTGCAGGGTCGCGCTCTGCAGGGTCGCTCTCTGCAGGGTTGCCCTCTGCAGGGTCGCTTTCTGCAGGGTCGCTCTCTGCAGGGTCGCTCTCTGCAGGGTCGCTATCTGCAGGGTCGCCCTCAGCAGGGTTGCCCTCTGCAGGGTCGCTCTCTGCAGCGTTGCTATCTGCAGGATCGCCCTCTGCAGGGTCGCTCTCTGCAGGGTCGTTCTCTGCAGGGTCGCCCTCAGCAGGGTCGCCCTCTGCAGGGTCGCTTTCTGCAGGGTCGCCCTCTGCAGGGTAGCCCTCTGCAGGGTCGCTATCTGCAGGGTCGCCCTCAGCAGGGTTGCCCTCTGCAGGGTCGCTCTCTGCAGGGTCGCTCTCTGCAGGATCGCCCTCTGCAGGGTCGCTTTCTGCAGGGTCATCCTCAGCAGGGTCGCCCTCTGCAGGGTCGCTCTCAGCAGGGACGCCCTCTGCAGGATCGCCCTCTGCAGGGTCGCTCTCTGCAGGGTCGCCCTCTGCAGGGTCGCGCTCTGCAGGGTCGCTCTCTGCAGGGTCGCGCTCTGCAGGGTCGCTCTCTGCAGGGTTTCCCTCTGCAGGGTCGCTTTCTGCAGGGTCGCTCTCTGCAGGGTCGCTCTCTGCAGGGTCGCTATCTGCAGGGTCGCCCTCAGCAGGGTTGCCCTCTGCAGGGTCGCTCTCTGCAGCGTTGCTATCTGCAGGATCGCCCTCTGCAGGGTCGCCCTCTGCAGGGTCGTTCTCTGCAGGGTCGCCCTCAGCAGGGTCGCCCTCTGCAGGGTCGCTTTCTGCAGGGTCGCCCTCTGCAGGGTAGCCCTCTGCAGGGTCGCTATCTGCAGGGTCGCCCTCAGCAGGGTTGCCCTCTGCAGGGTCGCTCTCTGCAGGGTCGCCCTCTGCAGGGTCGCCCTCAGCAGGGTCACTCTCTGCAGGGTCGCCCACAGCAGGGTCGTCCTCTGCAGGGTCGCCCTCAGCAGGGTCACTCTCTGCAGGGTCTATTGCTCATTTAAAACAGGGTTCACCTGTTGTGCCTTAATGTCCAAGATATTTTGATGTCACATCCTGGTACAATCCCTTTGTTGTCCCAGCACAATAAACAGTCTGTCGTGGGGACATTGGTGCACAGACTGAGTCCTTTGGCTGAACGATTAGAGAAAAACAAGGGAAGCTTGAGTGAAAGCTGTTCTTATAGAAGCCATTCTCAAACCTGTCAGTATGATTTGGACAACCCCGCCTGTGTGTTGCCATAAAAACGCCTGGTCAACCACCGCAGAGCGCTCGTCCTCCTTCTTAGCCTCCGGTCCACCAGCCAAACCTGGTTCTGAAAGACTGAGAGTCTGCAGCTATGCTAGTGTGCAGCTAGCGGTGCTTTGAGCTAATGCAGGTATAATGTTTACCCTGTTCACCATTTTAGTTTAGCGTTTTAGCATGCTAAGCACTAAAAGCACTGAACACAAATCTTGAACTTTCAGTGTTATGTATGTCAAGCTAAAACTCCTCACTTAGCCTTTTATTTCCCTCTGCCCTTATTTGCACGGAAATACTGGAAGAAAGTGCTCATGGGGGCGGGGGAGATGAGGTGAACTCACCTGCAGGCGTGCGTCATTGGCACGTGTGGACAGTTTGTGTAGTTACTCTCACTGCCAGAGGGGGAAAACCTGTCACTACACGTTTAATTTGACTTTTAAACTCTAAGCTGTACATGTGGTAAATCAAAAGTAACATAATCATATTAATTAAACAATATTGTGGAACCAGTAAGTACAGACGGAGGTTTTACATAAGACAACTATGTGTTGCTTGTGTGACTGAGAGGAAAGGAAACTGTGTGAGCAGCAGGGCGGGGCTGGAACAAAGTCACTGAGTAAATACTGCTTGAAAAGATATCTGACGATGTGACATAGAAACGCTGCATTGAGGCAAACACGGCTGGGAGGACGGCGCTGATGGAGGTCCAGCCAGCTCCTTCCAGTGAAAGAGAAAGGAGTGGGAGTTCCTTGTGCCTTCAAAGGAGCCCTCTGACAGAGACACTGGAGGGTAAAAGAAAATAAAGCCAAAGTCTCGAGCCAAGACACTGAACACAAAATGACAGATAATGAGACCCAAAGAAAACACTTCCATGAAAGCATAGTGAAGATGCTTGTCGACTTAGTCACCCTGTGAATTATATGTAGAAGGAATTCCTCTCTCTCTCTCTCTCTCTCTCTCACACACACACACACACACACACACACACACACACAAACACACACACACACACACCCACATACACACACACACACACACACACACACACACACACACACACACACACACACACACACACACACACACACACGTCTGCAGTGAAGTCTGTTGCTCACTGCTGATGGTTCTTCTTCTGTGGTGTTAGAAGCTAATGAATGAGCTAACGGCTGAATGTGAAATCATCTTGTGACCTGTAGAGCTATCAGCACTGTTAACACCTGTAGAGTTGATATGGTAAACTCACTAGCAAACTATTGCCTACACATCTAGCGGACGCGGAGCATCGTTAGCTTTCACTTGCAGTCGTGTAACTGGTCAATGTAAGTATCGTGACTTGTTTAGCTTTGGTCTCCACATGTTTTATGTTCTTTTAAAGAGTAGGGACAGGCTTTGGAAATGAGCAGCAGCTCTATGCTGTGATACTTTGCATTGGATTATTGTTTTATATTGTACTTGCAGTGTTGGGGAACAGTAATAAATTACCTTTAGCAGTAACAAAGTAAAATAACAGGTTACTAACAGGATTCTGGTAATATTACATTTAGTACGTCATTCAACATATTACCACCTGGAACTACGTGTTTGACTTTTTATTCATTCATTCTGCACCACGTTACCCAGCAGCCAACTGAAGAAACGAACTAACTCACAAACCAGCCGGGGATTTGAATACAAACTCATGCACCAAAGACAACGAGCAGAAACAAACATTCACGATCCAAATCATAGTAATGTAATGTAATCATAGTCACCACAGAAAGTATCTGTGGATTTACAAAATGCTGCAGCTGCGAGCTGAAGCTGAAGCTGTAGCTGCGAGCTGCAGCTGCGAGCTGAAGCTGCAGCAGCGGCTACAGTTGAATGAGGTAACACTTTATAAAACTGCCCCCGCACTTAATATCATATTATCAATCAATACGTAAAAAATATTTACTGGTTCCCATTGTTACTTAAATGTCGGTACATAGAAACAAGGTATTTTATAAGAAAGAAAAAACATGTTATACAGTATTAAGTTATTATTATTATTATTATTATTATTATTATTATTATTATTATTATTATTATTATTATTATTATTATTATTATTATTAAGTACTGGTAACTTCAGAGGAAACCATTAAAGCTGAACACAGCCCTGCATACTTAGTATCTTGTAAGATATTATTTACCTGATGTCTTCCACTTAATTGTGATTTTGAATAATGAGTTGACAATTTTTGAAATGGTTTGGACTTTTCAAAATGACCAGGGCTACAGCAGGTCACACACACGTACCTCAAGTGCACCGCGAAGGAAGGCTTGTATTGTACAAACTAACACAATACACACGTAGAGTAACAGGGTTAGGGTTATGTGCTGCTTCTTCTTCTCATCTTTCAACCACACTGTAAGTTACCTCTCTTCTCCCGTTCTAACATATTAACACGTGAACAACATGCTTTGTGCAGTTCTTCTTATCTCTTCTATCTTTTTCTCTCAAACAAACTTACATTATTTACATTCAACAGTTACTCACATGATCCCATAAACATTAAATGAGAGGAAATAAAATGTGTCTCCAGCAGCTAAATGAGTCACGATGTCTGCAGACAACTTTAGATTATCGCTGCTGAATGAATCCAAACAACAGGATGTGCATTTTATCAGGATGTTGGTGCTGTCATTGTCTAATTTGTTCTGCAAGGACTTGTTAAACACACACACACACACACACACACACACACACACACACACACACACACACACACACACACACACACACATACACACACACACTCTGTTATTATACATTTGCACATTAGATTTTAGTATCTCCTTCCCTGCAGTATCTGGAGTGAGGGAGTGCTTGCCAGAAAATACTGTAAGAACAAGTTACAGCTGAACTTATAGATTTACTCAGTTTAACTATTAAGCAGATTTATAACTTTTAAGCCAAACTGTAATTGAACCATCCTCCTTTTGTATAAGCAGCTAGAAACTACAATGAGACTGAAGCTATAGTGCGTACTGTCACAATCACTAACATGTTGTACACAGAGTGCTAGCTATCAACTATTCACAATGTGAGTTTCCTTTTGGCTTTTCAGCATTTGGGACATGTTGAGTTGTTGAGTTTGTGCAGGCCTTTATTACAGAAGACATTTGGACACGCAGGTATTTAAATGAATGATTCATTAGCTGCTTTAGCTTCAGGGTCCTGCTGTTACAGTCATGACTTACTGGGACACTTGAACGGAACCATTGTTAACGTTATTAATAACACTAACGCTTTTCCTATGATGACAAGTCAAAATGTTTGGTGTCAAAAAGTATTTCACTTGGAAAGTGGAAGCTAGCAAGCTAGGCTAACTAGCCTCCACTTTGCTAATGCCAAGGTTTACAGAACGAAACGTTACAAATAAAATGTTTTCTTTAAATCAAATCAAGTGTATTTATATAGCCCAATATCACAAATTATACATTTGTCTCAGTGTGCTTTACAGACTGTACAGGATACGACACCCTCTGTCCTTAGATCCTCGCATCGCACAAGGAAAAACTTCCTAAAAGAAACCCCATAATTAAAGGGGGGAAAAATGGAAGAAACCTCAGGGAGAGACTGAGGAGGGATCCCTCTCCCAGGACGGACATACGTGTAATACATGTCGTGTGTACAGGATAAACAACATAGTACAAATACAACATTTGACAGAAATTATGTTGTGATTAAAAAAGAGAAAGTATGGATGAATCCAGGATAATGTCAAAAAGGCTTCCTGGTGCCCAGCAGGACCAGAGCAGCAGGCACAGCCACGATTACTGATAATATTATAATATGAAGACAAAACAAACATCGAAGTTATAGATTCTGATCACTAGAAACTATTTTATGGCAGCTTTTCTTAAAGATGTTTTACTGGCTGAAAACAGCTCGTCTGCTGACATGCATGTCACTGAAAATAAAAGCAGGTATTTGGCATACAGATGGTGAACACGTCTAACACATGACATTATTCAACCTTTGACTACAGCATGTTATAACAAAGATGAATGAAGATGAATAATTCAGCTGTCTCAAGTCAAAGCAGATAAATGCATCAGCAGGGCCTAACAGGCAATAACACAACCCTGCAACCCCTCCCTCGCCCTGAGAGGAGACTTCCTGCTCCCTGCGACCCTCCAGCAGATGAAAACAGCACACATCTCTTGTGAGAACAAGAGATGGAGAGTGGACAATGAAAGCCTGTTCAGTTCTCTCTTCCTTTCTCCTGGAGGTCGATGTTCAGGGTAGAAGCCTCTCTTTCTCTGCTGTATCACTTTACTCTGTTATCTGGAGACAGGCACAGTTGCTGCCAGCTTCAGCTCGACCTGCACTGCGCTGACTTAACTGAAACTTCAGCTGTTTCCTCCGGTACTATTTGATGGGAAATGAAATAACGTGTTTTGAGTGTGGTTGTCCTTCAGGATGCCATCCCATCACCGAGCAAATCTACTCTTCCCTGTTTAACGATTACAAACTGCATCAACTATTGTATGCGGAGCTTTCCCCAGTGGTATGTGTGTGATATATGTAGCATTAATAAACATACATTAACAGTTTCAAAATGTTACACAAGTCTGCACCAGAACTGAAACATCAGTTTGTCCTCTGGCTTTGTTTTGACTGATTTATTTGCTCACAATTGCAGTTACCAAAGAAGAAGACATGGAAGTTGTATTTGTCTTCCTGCAGTGCTCATTACTTTAAAGTCGTCCACAGGCCGACGCTACTCGCTTTGTCCCGTCTGTCGTCAAGTCACAATTGGACTCATGTAATAAAGAAAGCTAATGCTTGCTAAACCTCCTCTTTTGTTTAATGTTGTGAACTTAAGTACCGCCTAGTGAGAATCAATGCTAACGCTAGCAAGCTGCTCCAATGAGCTATAACAGAATGCAGAATGTCAACTCCAGTCACACGCGGTTCATCTCGTAGACTCCACCGCTGCCCCGGGAACACTTATTACACATTATTAAACATTATTAGCAAAGTCTTTCTGTTGGTTCACATGTTTTCCATAAAAAAGGTTCAATACGCTCAACACGCTCCCCCCGGGCAACACCCCGCCACAGAGCCCAGATGGCCAGCCCCTGTCACCCTGAGGTGACACATGGGACAAAGCGACAGGTGCTTCATGTCCGAGTAGTTCATGCACAGTTGTTCGGCTGTCACTGTGCCGGACTTGTCCACCTTTTAAGTGAAGTTTTGAGGATATATTGGGGAATGCTTTTGAAACTTGAGCATAAAAAATATGGATTGACTTCCAAACGGCATGAAGCCATTTTTAAAAAGAGCGTGTTTGGATCAACAGATTTCATTACACCCCACCTTGTGATTCCCAGAAATTGATCTATTTCAGGGAGTGTCGGGGTCAGAGGTCCTGCACGTTCCAGCTCAGTGTGATGAGGGGAACATCAGGTTGGTGGGCGAGGACATAATGACTAAATAAATCTGTCCGTCTGTCCTAAAGGGCCGAGGCTGCACAGCATACTTTGTTCTCATGCATTACTCCCTTCCTGTCTGCATTACCTCTACTGTTGACTGCCTACGGTTTGTCACTTTCAATTCTCACGTAATTCACCGGTAACACCCTTTTCCTCTCCATTGTATGTTCCCCGTTCTCAGCATGCACTTTATGGCCTGTTGCTTAATGAGACCCAGTGTCTTTGTAAGGAAGCTGCTGCTGAGGTGATGGTAACTGGTGTTCAACTCAGAAGATCACACTGAGACACAAGGTCATCAACATGACATTATATTTCACCTATATTCCTAATAGAGGGGTATTTTATGATTCTGTACAGTTTCCTTAAGTTTCTCAAATAAACCCATAAAGCTTCAATGTGCCAGAAATGAAACTTAAACATTAAAACCATGAACTGACAGGCATCACACAGGATGCAATGCACAATATAAAGAATACATTAGAAGACAATAAATGTGCCAAACTACTACAACTATAATATAAACATTAGAGATTGTATGGAGGTGTTTCCATTAACCCTTATATGTAAATATATACCAGCACACACAACACTGTGCATGTGAGGATATTCAGCTTGTGTCCGCGATCAATATGTTTCCTGCATGTTTCACGAGGTTCTTCCTCTACAGAGCAGGAGTGTGTGTGATGGCTGGGGACGTGTAATAAAACCCCCATGGTGCAGTGGGAAGATGGTCTGTGGGTGAACTAACGTTTAATATGGTTTCATTGATTAAACTGCAGTTTATAGTTTCTGTATTATGTTGATTTATGTGTTTTTATTGCAAACTTATTTTCCCTTAAGGAACAATAACAGTTTGTATTGAAAAAAGCAGTACGTTCCCTGGATTCTGTTCTGAGTGTATTCATCAACGCATTTATATTTATGTTTATATTCATGTTCGTGTCGTCTGACTGAAGTGTCTGAACCACTGGGGGGTCAGGAAGTGAGAAGTGATACATGAAGCATTAACAGCCTTTAGGTTGTTGGTTGTAAATGTTTTAAGCCAGTAGTTTCAGAGTATAAACTTTTATTGGAACATATGATGTGCTTCAATTTGTTGATTAGAAACACTTGATCAAAGAGACTCCTCCGTTAACCTTGGTACACAATCTGTGATGGCCCTTTGCTGAACTTCAAACATGAAGAAACAGATCAGAGTTCTGCTCTAAACCTGGAGCCTGACTGTCAAACTCATCTGATATAACATCACATTCACATGTTGAGAGGACTGAAGGACTTTACAACTTCTTCAAATATCCACAACAACACTAACAAATTTTTCGGGCTCTTAGCAAGCACTTCATTTAGTGTTGTCTCTGACCAGACACGTAAACCAGTGCTACTGAAAGAAACCAGCAACCATCAGGACCGAAAGTCCAACTAATAAATCAGAGCCCGTCCCTGCACCATCATCTTTAACGTCTTTGCTCCCAGAGCTGTCCCGCCCAACATCCAACTGTGATCCACATGCAGGACGAGAGGTGGCCTGAGTACAGGACAGGAGCCAAGTCACGTCATTTAGACAAATGATAGAAATGATACTGCCACATTATGTAAGGATGAAAGTGTCAGGGAGGAGCACTACACTTCACAAGTTGGCTGATTCCACTTAATGTTATGTTTTGTGACTATCCTTCAAATAAGAACATCATTCTACTTTTTTACATCCTTTTACACAAGAGAGACACAAAAAGTCCTAAAGACTCAAGGGAGTCCTGCAGGAGCAGCGCCGGGCCTGTGAGCTGTCCTCCGGTAACATCAGTGGACACACACCAAACTAAACCATAGGAGCGTTACAAACCGCCATATCAGTACAACAGGAAGTGAGCCTGCTAACCTGCGGACGTCTTGGAAGTAATTCACTCTAGTGTGCACGCCCCACGGGCCCAGAAGCATGAGAGCCCAGAGAGCAACTCTCATAGAAATTAATGTCCAGTTCTCAATAAGAAGTTTCACTTAGTCATAACTTCTGTTATTTTTCCAAGAAATATACAAACTTTCTACAAAGTAATCATTTTTTACTCAAGGAGACTTAACCTCATTTACATAGTTGTGTTAATTCTTTGTTGCTTCAAACCTCAAAAACTGGTGGCTCCCAGCAGCTCCGCTCTGCAAACGTTTCACTTGTCTTCATTTATTTATTCCAGGAGGAACACTTATTCTAGTGTTACCTGCTGCCTCTACTCCCAGAGGGGAACTGCACACTTATCGCACTGGGCAATCTAACCCGACAACACACACACACACACACACACACAGACACACACACACACACACACACACACACACACACACACACACACACACACACACACAGACACACACACACGAACACACACACACACACACACACACACACACACACACACACACACACACACACACACACACACACTTTCTCTTTCTCTTTCTTTTATCTGGCAGTGTGATCTAATGCAGCAGCTCTCCTTCTGTCTGGCTGCCACGACAGGAAAAATAAACCTGCAGCCTTGAGTTACACTCCTTCACTCCTTCACTCCTTCACTCCTCCACTCCTTCTCTCCTCCACTCCTTCACTCCTTCACTCCTTCACTCCTCCACTCCTCCACAGACAGACAGACTGACAGACAGCCAGACAGACAGACAGACAGACAGACAGACAGACAGACAGACAGACAGACAGAAATCAGCTTCGCTGCACTTTAACAGGACAATGAATTTTATTATGAATCCTCTTTTTATCACACAGTGAAATTTAGACTCTGCATGGAACCCCCGGAGTATCAGGAGCAGTGGGTAGCTATAATACAGCGCCTGGGGGGGGGAAGTTTTAACATGTCTTCATAATGTCCTTGATTCCTGCTGTTTGTCCTGAAAGTGAACCCGACATAAATAGAATTGAAACAGGCTGTGTACACACATGCAGACCTGCAGGCAGAGAGCCCCACATGCCTCTGACATGTCATATGAGAGGCTGTCCATGGAGACACTTGTTACAAACACTTTACCTGTGAGTATCAGTGTGTGCTGAAAGCTTTGTTTTACAGCTTCTGCTCATGTTTTCTCTATGACTGCGTTCTTCCTCACAGATTAAATGTTGCTCATGTAACAGAGTGTGTGAAAGCAAAAGAGTGAGATATGGAGATAGAGGCTGAATGTGAGAGAGTGTGTGTGTTGGAAGAGTAAATATGAGACTGAGCTGAGGAACTGAGACGGCCTGGGGGAAGACTCACACACTCCTGCAATATTGTGTGTTTTATTTCTTCTTCTTTTAAATACATTATTCAGAAAACAGAAGAATATTCATAAAGCTTGTTTACAGGCTTCATCCTGATGTCTTTAGACACTTTGATCAGTGACCTCACTGTCCTTCAGTGTATGTGAACATCAACTGCTTCCGGTCACAGTGTGTGTGTGTTTATTATGCATGTATGTGTGTGTTCCTTTCTCTCTCTCTCTCTCTCTCGCTCTTTCCTTTCTCACGCTCCTGTTCTCAATCTCTTCCTTTCTCTCTCTATCTCTCTCTCTCTCTCTCTCTCTCTCTCCCTTTCTCTCTCTCTTCCTTTCTCTGTCTCTGTCTCTGTCTCTGTCTCTCTGTCTCTCTCTCCTCTCTCTCCTCCTCTCTCTCTCTCTCTCTTCTCTCTCTCTCTCTCTCCTTTCTCTCTCTTCTCTCACTCCCTTTCTCTCTCTCCTTCTCCTCTCCCTTCTCTCCTCTTCCTTTCTCCCCTCCTTCCTTTCTCCCCCCTTCCCCCGCCTTTTCTCTCTCCTTCCTTTCTCTCTCTTCCCTTTCTCGCTCCCTTTCTCTCTCCCTTTCTCTCTCCCTTCCGTCTCTTCTCTCTCCCCTTTCTCCTCCTTTCCCCTTCCTTCCTTTCCTCTCTCCTCTTCTCTTCTCTCTCTCTCCCTTCTCTCTCCCTTTCTCTCTCTATCACTCCTCTCCTTTCTCTCTCTCCCTTCCTTTCTCTCTCTCCTTCTCTCTCTCTTCTCTCTCTCTTCTCTCTCTCTCCCTTTCTCTCTCTCTTTCCTTTCTCTCTCTTCCTTTTTCTCTTGCTCTCTTTCTCTCTGTCTTCCTATCTCTCTCTTCCTTTCTCTCTCTTCCTTTCTCTCACTCCCTTTCTCTCTCTCTTCCTTTCCGGGGGCTACCCAGTTGAAATGTTGAAAGTTTTCTCCAACACACAAAAAACCAACACGGAGTAAAAGTGGAGGATTACTTTCCGGATTTACTCGTTTTTATTAGCTCAACCAGATTCCATATGAGCCAAAAAGAGTCTGTCCTCATTGAGCAGGAGGTTTATAGATTAAAAAAACTTGTGCTTAGAGTAAAAAAACAAATAAACAGTGATGATGGGTGTCTTAATTAATTAATTTGTTTTTATTTCTTATTTTAAAATCTCAGCCATGGATAATTTTAAAATGGGTGTTTTAAATGTGAACGGAGCCAGAGTTTTTAAAAAAAGGACACAAATATATGAAACTGCAAAATTAAAACACGTTGATGTCCTTTTTTTACAGGAGACGCACAGCGACGGCTTTAACGAGATAGACTGGAGGAGGGAGTGGGAAGGGGAAGTCATTTTAAGCCACAACACATCTCTTAGTGGAGGAGTGGGCTTCCTCTTCTCCAAATCTTTTACTCCAGTCTCACTGGAGGTCGAGCATTTTATCGAGGGGAGGTTGCTTTTAGTAAAAGCCCGGTTTGACCTTTTTAATGCTGTTTTTATAAATGTGTATGCCCCAACAATCGGTGCAGAGGGGGATTTTAACTGTACAGAAAATGCTTTTTTAGATTGGAACCACGCAGAGCCGCATCCAGCGTCCCAGCATGTTCTGAGGCAGCTGGTCCGCTCTCATGGTCTGGTGGATGTATGGCGGAGGATTAACACAGAGGCAATACAATACAAACAATACACATGGTCCCATTGCAGAGAAAATAGGATTTCCTCTGCCAGGTTAGATCGTATTTATTGTTTTAAACATAATTTTGACATTTTTAAAATGTGTAATATTATACCTGTTGGTTTTACAGATCACTCTTTGCTTTTATGTAATGTTTTTATTAGAAATGTGTTACCAAGAAGCGCATACTGGCACTTTAACTCAGTTTTAACATTTGATAAAAAGTTTAGAGAAGCTTTTATTTATTTCTGGAGTGTTTTTAGGCAGAGGAAGGGTGATTTTAACAGTCTTAGGCAGTGGTGGGACCATGGTAAGACTGAAATTAAA
This sequence comes from Cottoperca gobio, assembly GCF_900634415.1. Taxonomy (NCBI): domain Eukaryota; kingdom Metazoa; phylum Chordata; class Actinopteri; order Perciformes; family Bovichtidae; genus Cottoperca; species Cottoperca gobio. The sequence goes on from NC_041377.1 coordinate 8,242,958, forward strand.
ATGCTTTGTCAGCAGCACACCCTCAATGTCACACATAACATCACCAGATCTATGAAAGACCTGGAGGGTGATATAATGGAACTAGAACAAATCAGTAAGTCCACAGGAGATCGAGGATATATTGAAATCCTCAAAGTAAAAAAAATGGCATTAGCCGACCTGCTAGACGTTAAAGTCCAGGGCGCACTGGTCCGGTCTCGGTTCCAAAACGCCACCGAAATGGATGCTCCATCTAGCTTCTTCTTCGGCCTGGAGAAGAAGAACGGACAGAAGAGGGTAATCCACTCACTGCTCTCAGTCACCAATTCACCAAGCTGACGAGGAAGCAAGGTATTAAGATCTCAGCCGGCTTCCCGTGTAGCGTAGAAGATGTAGGTTTAGCTGTGGGGGAAAAAGTCGGACATGGCAGTATAAAATACTGCGGATGAATATTGTGGTGAATGATTTGTTTTTGCAGGTGTTGCCAATGTCCCTCCGTTCATAACTAATGAATTCCTCAGTAGAGAGCTATCCAGACATGGGAGAGTTGTTTCCCCGGTGAAAAAGATCCTGTCTGGCTATAAGTCTCAGTTACTGAAACACGAAGTGTCGCACCGTAGACAGGTATATATGATACTTAATAACTGAGATGTGGAGCTCAACCTTTTGTGACTTTTGTCAGTTATGAAGTGTTTTGGTGGAGAGGAGGGACACACTGCGAGAGCCTGTCCGATACGCGGGGAGCTAGCTCCGTCTGGTCCAGGAGGGGCGGCGGCTGCTGCCACGGAGCCGTCCATGGCTGCGGCTGAGCCGTCCACAGCTGCGGCTGCGCCAGTCGAGCGACAGGTGGCTGATGCTGAGGGGGGAATCTCACCGCAGTGGTGGTGGGGGAACCCCCCTTGGCGGTGGCTACTGTTACGGATGTGATCGCTTTGACTGGGTGGCCTGTGGCGGCTCCGCGAACCTTGCGGCTCCGCGAACCTTGCGGCTCCGCGAACCTTGCAGCGCCGCGCCACTGCTGTGTCTGACGTGGTGCATGAGGCAAGTGGCGATGTTTCACAGGGTGTGTGTATTAATGATGTACAGAAAAGTGAGGAAAGTGTTTTGGGTGAGGCGGATGAAAGTAAAGTGGGTGATAAAAATGACAAAAAAATAGATAAAAAGAGCAAAGAGCAAACAGAGACAGGTGAAGTCAGTAAAACACAGGTTGGAGAGACAGGTGAAGTACAGAACAATGATACAGTTGAAAAGATGACATGGGGTGAACAGGTTGAGGAGGCAGAGATGAAGGAGGCAGTGATAACATTAGAGGTAAAACAAAAGGCCGCTTCAATATAATAATATATACAAAATAATGCCTTAAGTGAGAAAAAACCCCCTGCAAAGTTGGGGATGCGGGACAGGCATTAAGAAAGCAGGGGCAGGCGGATGAAAGTACAAGTGAAGAGGAGTGTATCTCAGACAGCAGCGACATCCCTGGTTTTAATTTAAGTAGCAACCAAGAAAAAAAAATGTATACGGCTGAAAGTATAAAAAATGTCCTCCAACAAACAGAAACTCAACATGGGGTAAAAGTGGAGGAATACTTTCCAGATTTGGCCGTTTTAAATACCTCAGCCAGACTCCATATGAGCCAAAGAGAGGAGTCTGGCCTCACTGACCAGGAGGTTTTTAGATTAAAGAAGCTTGTGCTGAAAGTGAAAAAACAAGCAAACATTGAAGAAGTCTATCTTAATTCATTAATTAGTTTTTATTTTTGCTTTTAACATCTCTCTTGCTATACTTTTAGAGTGGGTGTTTTAAATGTGAATGGAGCCAGAGTTAAAAGAGCTCAAATATTTAAAACTGATAAAATGAAACACATTGATGTTTTTTTTTAAGAGACGCACAGCAACAGTTTTAATGAGATATGGAGGAGAGAGTGGGAATGGGAAGTAATTTTAAGCCACAACACTTCTCTTATTGGAGGAGTGGGTTTCCTCTTCTCCAAGTCTTTTACTCCAGTCTCACTGCAGGTCGAGCATTTTATCGAGGGGAGGTTGCTTTTAGTCAAATGCAAGGTTTGACCTTTTTACAGCTGTTTTTAAAAATGTATACACTCCAACAATCGGTGCAGAGAGGAAGCTGTTTTTACAAAAGGTTAATGATGTTTTAAATGGCTGTGCCTCGGAGGATTTTTTATTCTTGGGAGGGGATTTTAACTGCACAGAAAATACATCTTTAGATCGCAATCCAGCGTCACAGAATGCTCTGAGGCAGCTGGTCCACTCCCATGGCCTGGTGGATGTATGGATGAGAATGCGCGCAGATGATCGACAATATACATGGTCTCACCACCGAGATGATAGGATTTTCTTAGCCAGGTTGGATCGTATTTATTGTTTTAAACATAATTTTTATATTTTTAAACTGTGCAGCATCATTCCGGCTGGTTTTACAGATCATGCTTTGCTTTTATGTAATGTTTTTATTAGAAACATAAAGCCAAAAAGTGCATATTGGCATTTTAACTCAGTTTTAACTTTTGAAAAAGAAATTAGACAGGTCCTTATGTATTTCTGGAGTGTTTTTAGACAGAGGAAGTGTGATTTTAGTAGTCTTAGACAGTGGTGGGACCATGGTAAGACTGAAATAAAAATGCTCTGTCAACAGCACACCCTCAATGTCACACAAGACATCACCAGATCTATGAAAGACCTGGAGGGTGATATAGTGGAACTAGAAAGAATTAGTGAGTCCACAGGAGATCGAGGATATATTGAAATCCTCAAAATTAAGAAAATGGCTCTAGCCGACCTGCTAGACGTTAAAGTACAGGGTGCACTGGTCCGGTCCCGGTTTCAAAACGCCACCGAGATGGATGCTGCCTCTAGCTTCTTCTTCGGCCTGGAGAAAAAGAACGGACAGAAGAGGGTAATCCACTCACTTCTCTCAGACACAGGGCAAGAAATAACGGAACCAAGCCAGATAAGAAGGCGAGCTGTGAGCTTTTATTTTATACTCGAGTGAGTATAGGGAAGAGGAAACCATTTTAGAGGAGTTATGTGGGGCACTACCTCAGGTCTCCGAGGAGACCAACTCACAGCTCGAGGGGCCGTTGAGTATGTGGGAGCTACAGGCATGGTATGCAGGGACGGCGAGCTCCCGGGATCGACGGCCTCACAGTTGAGTTTTTTAAAGAATTCTGGGACATCTTAGGAACAGATGTCCTAGATGTTTTTAACGAGAGTCTGGCCTCTGGTTCCATGCCGATGTCCTGCCGTAGGGCAGTAATAACACTTCTGTCTAAGAAAGGAAACCTGCAAGACATCGGTAACTGACGTCCTGTGTCTTTGCTGTGTGTGGATTACAAGCTTCTGTCCAAAGCGCTGGCCACCAGGCTGGGGAGGGCTATGGAGCAGGTCATCTACCGGGACCAGACCTACTGTGTACCCGGCAGGTCCATGGTAGACAATATTTGCCTAATTCGGGATGTTTTGGAGGTCTCCAGCTCATTGGGCATTAATTCTGGTCTGATTTATCTAGATAAGGAAAAAGCTTTCGACCGGGTTGAGCTCAACTTCCTCTGGAAAGTGATGGAGAAGTTTGGGTTCAGCCCTGGTTTCATAGCTAAGATCAAGGTGTTGTACAGTGAAGTTGAGAGTGTGCTGAAGTTCAATGGTAATCTGTGTGCTCCTTTTAGAGTGTGTAGAGGGGTCCGGCAGGGCTGTGCTCTGTCAGGAATGCTCTATGCGCTCTCCCTTGAACCTCTCCTCAGAAAAATACACTCCAATTTGCAAGGTCTGTTTTTACCTGGTTTTAATGGCAACATTGTTTTATCAGCTTATGCAGATGACATTATTGTTAGAAGCCAGAGGGATGCAAACATGTTAATCAATATTGTGAGTAGTTTTAGTGTAGCATTGGCAGCGAGGGTGAATTGGAAGAAAAGTGAGACCCTCGCTTTCGGTGAGTGGCATGGCGGTCTCCCAGTTCTTCCCCAGAGACTCACCTGGAGAACAGACGAATTTAAATATCTTGGTGTGTTTTTAGGTAAAGAAAATATTGTCCAGAAGCACTGGGAGAACATCACTGAAAAGATTGAGGGAAAGCTTTCCAAGTGGAAATGGCTGCTCCCTCAGATATCTTTTAAAGGTAGGGTTTTGGTTTTAAACAACCTAGTGGCATCCCAACTGTGGCACCGTCTGACCTGTGTAAACCCTCCCTCAGGCCTGTTAGCCAAAATATAGAAACAAATGGTGAATTCTTTTTGGGATGGTCTACACTGGGTGCCACAAGGGCTGCTGTTTTTATCCAGAGAGGAGGGGGGACAGGGCCTAGTCCACCTAGCCAGCCGAACAACCACTTTTAGACTCCAGTTTTTACAAAGATATCTCACAGGTCCGGCTGATTTGGTTTGGAGAGACGTGGCCAGCTGCATCCGTAGACGCGTGAGTAACCTGGGGCTGGATACTGCTCTGTTTTTAACTGATTCTAAATTTTTAAAGTTGAGTGGGCTGCCTCCGTTTACCGTAACCATAAAAGGAGCCCAAATTCTGACTCGCTGTACTGGTTGTTGAAGGAGCCACTGATCCACGGAGTCAGGCTGGATGTCAGCAGCAGCGTCACACCCGGCCTGATGGTGGCTCTGTGCAGGTCCAAGACCCTGTCCCTGCAGCAGCTGGTGGATGCAGTGGGGCCGGCGCTGAATGATACCCGGGTCCTGGGCTCTCTGCTGGGTCTGAACTCTGTCCAGGTGGCTCAAAGAATCCTGCAGCTCTGGAGCCAGAGGCTCACTGGAGAAGAGAGGACCCTCCTAACCACATACAGCCAGGGAGAGGCTGATCCGGACCCAGCGGACCCCTTTCCTGAAGTCTACCTGAGCCCAGGGCTGGGAGAACAGACCGGCCCCCTGCTCAAGGTTGTTAATCCGGAAAAACTATATCCATCCATCCATCCATCGTCTACCGCTTATCCGGGATCGGGTCGCGGGGGCAGCAGCTCCAGTAAGGAACCCCAATCTTCCCTTCTCCGGGCCACATCCTCCAGCTCCGACTGGGGGATCCTGAGGCGTTCCCAGGCCAGTGAGGAGATATAATCTCTCCACCGAGTCCTAGGTCTTCCCCGGCGTCTCCTCCCAGCTGGATGAGCCTGGAACACCTCCATAGGGAGGCGCCCAGGTGGCATCCTTACTAGATGCCCGAACCATCTCAACTGGCTCCTTTCAACGTAAAGGAGCAGCGGCTCTACTCCGAGTCTCTCACGGATGGCTGAGCTTCTCACCCTATCTCTAAGGGAGACGCCAGCCACCCGTCTGAGAAAACCCATTTCGGCCGCTTGTACCCGTGATCTCGTTCTTTCGGTCATGACCCAGCCTTCATGACCATAGGTGAGGGTTGGAACGAAGATCGACCGGTATATTGAGAGCTTTGCCTTCTGGCTCAGCTCTCTTTTCGTCACAAGGGTGCGGTAAAGTGACTGTAATACTGCCCCCGCTGCTCCGATTCTCCGGCCAATCTCTTGCTCCATTGTCCCCTCACTCACGAACAAGACCCCGAGGTACTTGAACTCCTTCACTTGGGGTAATGGCTCATTCCCTACCCGGAGTAGGCAATCCACCGGTTTCCTGCTGAGAGCCATGGCCTCAGATTTGGAGGTGCTGATCCTCATCCCAACCGCTTCACACTCGGCTGCGAACCGATCCAGTGACTGTTGAAGGTCACAGACCGATGATGCCATAAGGACCACATCATCTGCAAAGACCAGCGATGAGATCCTCAGGTCACCGAACTGCAACCCCTCTCCTCCACGACTACGCCTCAATATCCTATCCATGAAAATCACGAACAGGATTGGTGATAAAGCGCAGCCCTGGCGGAGGCCAACATTCACGGGAAACGAGTCCAACTTACTGCCGAGTATCCGGACGCAACTCTCGCTTTGGGCATACAGGAATTGGATGGCCCTCAAAAGTGACCCCCTCATCCCATACTCCCGCAGCACCTCCCACAGTATCACTCGGGGGACCCGGTCATACGCCTTCTCCAGATCCACAAAACACATGTAGACCGGATGGTCAAAGTGCTCCTTCCAGCGGCCGATAACCTTCTCAGTTGAAGTCAGCAGGGTCCCACCCTTGCTGTACACAGCTTGGATGGTTCCTCGCTTCCCCCTCCTGAGGTGCCGGATGGTTTTCCAGAAGCACCTTGGTGCCGACCGAAAGTCCTTCTCCATAGCTTCTCCGAACTTCTCCCACACCCGCTGCTTTGCCTCTGACACGGCAGAAGCTGCCGCCCTTCTAGTCCTTCGATACCCTGCAACTGTTTCCGGAATCCTCCTGGATAACATAACCCGGAAGGACTCCTTCTTCAGTCGGACGGCTTCCCTGACCACCGGGGTCCACCACGGTGTTCGAGGGTTACCGCCCCTTGAGGCACCTAAGACCTTGAGACCACAGCTCATCACCGCAGCTTCAGCAATAGAGGTTTTGAACATCGCCCACTCAGGTTCAATGCCCCCAACCTCCACAGGGATGGCTGAAAAGCTCCGCCGGAGGTGTGAGTTAAAGATCCCCAGGACAGGGGCTTCCTCCAGACGTTCCCAGTTCACCCGCACTACCCGTTTGGGTTTACCAGGTCTGTCCAGAGTTTTCCCCCACCCCTTGATCCAACTCACCACCAGATGGTGATCAGTCGACAGCTCCGCCCCTCTCTTCACCCGAGTGTCCAAAACATGCGGCCTCAGATCAGATGATACGATTACGAAATCGATCATTGACCTTTGGCCTAGGGTGCTCTGGTACCACGTGCACTTATGAGCATCCTTATGTTCGAACATGGTGTTTGTTATGGCCATTCCATGACTAGCACAGAAGTCCAACAACAAACGACCGTTCGGGTTTAGATCAGGGAGGCCCTTCCTCCCAATCACGCCTTTCCAGGTGTCTCCATCGTTTCCCACGTGTGCGTTGAAGTCTCCCAGCAAGACTACGGAGTCCCCTACTGGAGCCCCCTGCAGGGCTCCATTCAGGGTCTCCAAGAAGGCCGAATACTCAGAACTGCGGTTTGGGGCATAAGCACAAACAACAGTCAGAGTTTTCCCCCCCATAACCCGAAGGTGTAGGGAGGCGACCCTCTCGTCCACCGGGATAAACTCCAATGTAGCGGCGCTCAGCCGGGGGCTAGTGAATATCCCCACCCCGGCCCGACGCCTCACACCTTGGGCAACCCCTATCCAGGAGTACGGTTCCAGAGCCAAGACTGTGCGTGGAGGTAAGCCCCACCAGATCCAACTGGTAGCAATCCACCTCCCGCACTAGTTCCGGCTCCTTCCCCACAGAGAGGTGACGTTCCACGTCCCCAGAGCCAGCCTCTGCTGCCCGGGTCTGGTCCGTCGAGGTCCCTGACCATCACTGCCACCCGTGTGACAGCGCACCCGACCCCAGCGGTTTTTCCCATGAGTGGTGGGCCCACAGGAGGAAAAACTATATATATATATATATATATATATATATATATATATAGTGAGAGAGAGAGATATGTATTTTAAAACAGAAAGGGATTTTCTTTGCACTTTATTTGTAAACTGTTTGTGAGTTTACATTTATCTTTGTAAATAAAGTGTTTTTTGAAAAATAAAAAAATAAAATCTCTCCATTTCTCTCTCTCCCTTTCTCTCTCTCTTCCTTTCTCTCACTCCCTTTCACTCTCTCTTCCTTTCTCTCTCTTCCTTTCTCTCTCTTCCTTTCTCTCACTCCCTTTTGCTCTCTCTTCCTTTCTCTCTCTTCCGTTCTCTCACTCCCTTTCTCTCTCTCTTCCTTTCTCTCTCTCCCTTTCTCTCTCTCTTAATTTCTCTCTCTTCTTTTCTCTCTCTTTCCTTGCTCCCCTTTCATTTTTCCCACCTCCCATACTCTCCCCCCCCCTTCCCGTCTCTCTTCTTTCTATGCATATTTTCTTTTTCCATCCTGGTATTTTTTGCTCCCTCTTTTGTTTTCTCCACCTCCTGTTCAGCTCCAGGCCAGGGATCCCAGTCACACACACCCACACATACAGAAGACTCCAGTAAGGGGAGAAGAGGGCTGGGGGTAAGTAGAGATATATAACTTCAGGTAAACTCTCTCTCGGCCATGTTGTGTCACGTTGAGTGATGAACTGATAGCTGTGTGGCACAGAATAATATATTATGTATATTTACTTTATAACATGTAATACCCAGCATGCTACAAACAACGGCACATAATCTTAGCACAGCTGGTAGTTAGCGAGCTAACATGTGATTTGAGACTAAATGTGTGCAGAAGAATTTCCTGCAGTGAGAATGACTGTGAGCCGATATAATTACAAAGAATTATAGTGCTGCTTTTTCTTCAGCAATAATTGATCATTTAAGTGGTTCGTACAACACCATTGGTTTGGAGCGAACAAAAGAGCCCTCGCATGGAACAGTTAAAAAAAGTCAAAGCAGCTGATTAGCCAATGAGAGCCCTTCTCAAGTTCGTCATTGTCTGGAGACCTAACGGCTGAGACTGTAATAACTGCAGTGAACGTCATCATGTAGGACTCACAGAAACCACAAGAGAAGGTGACTCAGCGTGCAGATCTCCTGCAGGTGTATCCGACTCTGCGGCTGCAGACAAAACCATTTTAACTGTGAAAGTAAAACCAGATAGAAAGTTGTTAGTTATAATGAGGTGATAAAAACACTAGCAAAATGTCGAGGAAATAAATCATTGTTTATATTTTGCCAGTCATATAGAGAAAAAATAGGATTATATTATTATTTTAAAATAATCCCGATTATAATAGCTATTTCTTACCATTTTAGATTTAGATTTTCTAAAGCAGCTGGGAAGGCATATGGTTGTCTAAAGCCTCCCCAGACCCCCAGTTGGAGGTAGCAGTAACGTCAGTTGTCAGTAATGTCAGAGCATCTTCCAATGAAGAGTTGTGATAAGGCCTCGAGTGGCTGAAGGAACTACGTCAGGAGGAAAGGACGAAGGCAGACCCACGATGTTACCCTGACCTCAACAAAGTACGTATTAAAACCCAGACATCGTTATCTAACCCTCACCAAGTCGTTTTTGTGCACAAACCTAACCAAACCTCAACCAGTGTTGTCACATGTTAAAACAGTGACTTGTGGTTCTGGGGGTGAGGACAGATGGTGTTGCCTACTGAAAGGGGCTCCGATCTGAAAACACTTGTATGCGCAGTTATAAACAACACGTTTACATTCACCTGACAAGGGCCGCGTATGTTTGTGCAAATCGTGCATGGTTGTTGTCTGTAAAGAGCTTTAGTGGAACTTAGGTGATGCTGGTCGATAGAAGGGGCAACAAGGCATGTTGGTTTTACCTGCTTTAATGACTGACATGGAACACCTACCATATCTCCAAAACACACATACTCAAACACTTACACACATACTAAAAGCAGGTTGCGCAGATCACAAAAGACCTGAAAAAATGTCCTTTTCTTACACTGAAGCCCAGTTAGACACATCTAACCCTAACAGGCTCTTAATAAAATCTGAAGAGGTGTTTGGACAAGAGTTCATCTGGATTAGAGTTCCAACCACAATTACATTACCAGATCATCTAAGTATATTATCTTATAATTAACTCCCACAGCATCTTTGTGATTTCAGAGTTCACTAAATATTTGAAGAAACAAAGCTTCTTGAACGACACTCCGTTTCCACTTTTTACCTTCACACAAACATTTCAAGATGTCCAAAGACAGCATGCTTCCCAAGGCTGTGAGAAGGCCATGACATCCACTGGCAGAGGTCATGTCACACAACCTGGAGCATCACCATACTGCCAAAACAACATTAATATTGGTAATCAGTTGAATTTCTCTCACCAATCTTTACACCATTATGAGAAACCCAGAAATTGGGTTTCCCCAGCAGACCTCTAGCTTTGTTAACCAGGTCTTTAAAAATCCCTCACCCCACTTACAGATGGCAGTTTTCTCATCAAGTTACCTCTGAAAGTCGACAATAACCCGGTTACTTACAGCTAATTTAAACGGAGACGTGAGGATTCGATCGCAGGTCTCTGCTATGATAAACAAGGGTTTACTCTTTGTGCTGGAGGAGTCTCAGAGGATTTCAATCTATATGTAACAGATCTGTGAGGACTCAGGAAGATGGCCACTTCAAAGTTAATTTATATGTAAAATTCCGTCACCCCCAGCTTCAAATGTAATTTGTTTTAGGTCTCATGAGCTGACCGAGAACATACCATATGAGTGAGAAGAAATCTGAGAGTTTAAAGAGCAGTAATCGTCAACTGGCGGCCCGCGGGCCACATACGGACCGACAAAGCTTCCCATCCGGCGCGCTGAACATTACTGAATTGAGAGAAAGTGAGCCGCTGCTGCCCGCTGAGCTCTCAGGACAGTCTGTTTACATCTACTACTCGCTGGCAGCGCCACAGCTGTTCTCTAACAGCTGTAGCAATGGCAGCTAGGCGGCAAGTCGAGCTAATTGACAACCATTTGTGTCAAACTGTATGCTCACTGAACTGAAGTCGGGTATATCTATGGATACACTTCAAACATTTCATTTAAGACGGCATTTCCCAAATGTGTCGAGCATTTTGTAGTTACGTATCTAGTTATCATCATGGATTTCAAATGTTTTTTTAGTAAATCTGTTCACACTGATATGGGCTAATACAAAATAACATTAATTTTGTTGCAGCAAAGGGCTGTTGCAGCGATGCTGGTACTGAAGGATAGCTAGGCGTCCATTGTCTCACACAGATTCCTTACAGTTTGAGTCGGGGAAACTACAGAGGATCAGTAGTTAAATCTTGTAGAGGTTGAGCTTCAAGTAGTATCAGACATCCACTGAGAGATGTCAGACAGACCAGCAGAGATTTGAAGACAGAATCAGTTGAGTGTCATCTGCGTAGCTGTGGTAGGAGAAGCTGTGAGAGTGAATGACAGAGCCAATTGAATTGGTGTACAGAGAAAAGAGGAGGGTACCCACGACGGAGGTCTGAGGAACCTCAGTGGTGAGTTACCCTGTAGGTCCTTTAGGCAGGATTCAATAGGGATAGAGCAAAGCCTGACACTCCCAGTTCTTGGAGGGTTTGGAGGAAGATCTGGCGGTTCACTGTGTGGAACGCAGCAGAAAGGTCCAGAAGGATGAACACAGTGGGTGGAGGGGCTGATCCAGCAGTGTGAAGTTCGTCAGTGACAGCAAGGAGGCATCTCAGAGTGATTGGCGCGGATCGAGAAGGTTGTTCTGGTGAAGGTAAGACGAGAGTTGATTGAAGACGTTCAAGTGTTTTGTAAAGAAATGTAAGAAGAGAGATCGGTCTGTAGCTGTTCAGAAGGGTTGAGTGAGAACTTCTTTAGGGGGGAGGGGTTCACTGCTGCCTCTTTAAGAGTGTTGGAAAGCAGCCAGTTGTTCAGGAAGTGTTGATGATATGGTGAGAAAAGGAAGACGGTCAGATAGAGAAGGTGAGAGGGGACAGGGTCCAGAGGGCAGGTGGTGGTGGGGGGGGGTTCAAGTTTCATGTGGAGACGGGGGGAGTTAGAGTGGGGGTAGAGTGATGTGGATGGTCAGTCGGTAAGCTGGAAATGAAGAGCGTCTCATCTATTTTTTTACACAGTAGCTGACAAAGTTGCTTGGCAGAAGTAAAGAAGGAGGTGGATGACTGGAGGGGTCGAGGAGGGTGGAGAAGATATAGAAGAGGGGTTGGAGGAGGAAGGTTGAATCTTAGATTAGAAGAAAGGAAGAGGAGAGAAGAGTTTGAAAGGTCAGGAGATCGTCAGGAGGTTTTGATTTTAACCATTTTCTTGCAGCTCGTAGGAAGGTTCTGTCAGCACTGAGTCGTCCAGCCAGGGAGCTGGAGGGGAACCTGCTGCAAGGTGAGAGGACAGAGAGGGGAACCGAGAGGAGGACAGAGAGGACAGAGAGGAGAGGAGGACAGAGAGGACAGAGAGGAGAGAAGAACAGAGAGGAGGACAGAGAGGAGGACAGAGAGGACAGAGAGGAGAGGAAGACAGAGAGGACAGAGAGGAGAGGAGGACAGAGAGGAGGACAGAGAGGACAGAGAGGGGGACATAGA
>NC_041377.1:8260000-8310000 GCF_900634415.1 Cottoperca gobio
ATAGAGTCTCAGAGTGGAGCAGAACCAACATTTATGTAACATGTTCTTGCAGGCTGAGGTGCACAAACACAGCAGATCAGATGATCCTGTCTTATTACAGCTGATACCATCCTCAGGACATCTGGCGGCAGAACTGCAGTGAAAGTAAAAGTAAAATATAAAACCACATCCTAAATCAATTAATTGTTATTTAAAATTGGAAATATTGAGTGAAAAGTTTCCATTTGTGACAAATACGAGTTGTGCTGCCTGAGGTCGTGAGATGGAAAATAACAATCCTCACAAGCATGTTCCCCATAAGGACGAGTAGAACTGCTCTCCTTCTCCGCTGTCATTCAAATGCCACTTTATCATAAGACAACTGTCTCACACCTCCAAATATTCCTGTAGCAACTTGTTCTGCACTGAAGTACAGTCCCAGATTCCTGTGAGTCCAAAGTGAAGAGGAAAAGAGTATCTTGTTGTGTGTTCCTCTGAAAGCACATGACACAGAGCTGCAGCGTGTTTCTGTCACAACGTTACCGTCGCTCTACTTCCCTCCACACAAACCAACAGGACTTTAAAGCAGAAAATAAAACTCTGTGGGAACAAAGGTTTATGAAACGTTTTGTTCAGCAAGATAATCACAAACAAACAGAACTAGAGCATTGCGCTCCCGGACTGCAGGATTACTTGTGGTTCCTAGAGTCTCTAAGAGTACAATGGGAGCCAGAGCCTTCAGCTATCAAGCTCCTCTCCAGTGGAACCAGCTTCCAGATTGTGTTCGGGAGGCAGACACCCTCACCACATTTAAGAGCAGGCTAAAGACTTTCCTTTTTGAGAAAGCTTATAGTTAGGGCTGGCTCAGGCTTGCCTTGGATCAGCCCCTAGTTATGGTGCTACAGGCTTAGACTGCCGGGGGACACCTCCCTGCTCTCCTCCTCTTCCTCTCTCCTCCCCTCCCTCTCTTCTTCTCCCTCTCTATCTGTATGCATTATGTAAATGTATGTTACTAACACAGCATCCGGGGTATCATCCCCGGAGTGTCTGTCTCTCATGTGGCAGGTTGCCACTGATAAAGTTTACATCTGGATCATGAATCGTGGCTGCGTCTGCTGCCCTGGTCCTGCTGGATACCGGGAAGCCTTTTTGACATTTTCCTGGATTCATCCATACTTTCTCTTTTTTCAACACAACATAATTTCTGTCAAATGTTGTATTTGTACTATGTTGTTTATCCTGTACACACGACATCTATTGCACGTCTGTCCGTCCTGGGAGAGGGATACCTCCTCAGTTGCTCTCCCTGAGGTTTCTAACAGTTTTCCCTCTTTAATTATGGTGTTTCTTTTAGGAAGCTTTTCCTTGTGCGATGCGAGGGTCTAAGGACAGAGGGTCTAAGGACAGAGGGTCTAAGGACAGAGGATGTTGTAGCCTGTACAGTCTGTAAAGCACACTGAGACAAATGTATAATTTGTGATATTGGGCTATATAAATACATTTGATTCGATCTGATGTGGACGCAGAACATCGCAATGTGGTGTACCTGCTAATCTGAAGCAGGTGGTCGACCATTCATCAGCATAGCTCTTTCTTCTCATTTCTCTCTTTTCTTTCTCTCTTTGGCTCGGTTTGTTTTTGGAGTTTAAGAATGCGATGTATAGATGTAAAGTGCTTAGAGACTAACTTAAATATATAACAATATAAAGTAACCAAAAACTAAAGTTGTGTTTGTCTCATTTTATACATTTTATACTGTCTGTCTGTCTGGAAATATAAGGAAAATATATACATACAAAATATATCTGCAGTCATCTTATTAATTATTAAATATTTCATTAACGCTCAAACTGACCAAACACACAAACACACACACACACACACACACACACACACACACACACACACACACTACTCTTCTCCTCCTCATGTCTTCCATCTTTCCTCTTCGTCCTCTCCCCTCCTCATCCTCACTCTTTCATTTCTCCATCAGTGTTTTGTGAGCCACATTGTGTTTGCATGTGTCTTCCTAATGGACTTTGAATAAGCGTGCATGTACTGCATTCATATTTAATACGTGTGTGTCCGTCAGCGCGTTTAGTTTCCATGGAACAGAGCGAGGACACGCAGATGTAGTGACAGAACGTCGTCCCGTCAATGACGCCGTGTTGATATCTACAACAGGACCAGTGTTTGCTGTTGGTGCTTTGGATCCTATCATGGTGCGAACACAGAAAGGAGCGTGCGGTGCTTTTGAACGTGCATGCGAGGATCTCGCCATGAATCACATGGATTTGCTGTGATCACAAATGTAATCCGGTTAATATCACTGAGCATGTTGCTTGTGATCTCCTTGTTTAAGGTTTCTGGGGAATCCCTGCTGGGCATCATGTTTCACGCTCTATCTAACTCCACATTGAAATCTGGAATTCAGTCAGGTTAATACAAGCCCTATTTATTTACGAGGAGGTTTAAACAAATACAAGGACAGACCAAACAAAAGCAGGAACAGCAGGAAGAGTGGGCGCGCGATTCCCACAGGAAGCCGGTTTGTCCCCTTTAGTGTTTACTGTGTTACTGAAATATGCACCAGGACGGGGAGCATGGCAGGAACGCTTCAGACTTAATGCACCTGTAATTACCTGTAACCACAATCTGCCCCGAACATTAAACAAGTGATTTTCTTGTCTAAAGTTTGCACATAAAACGCTTCAGACTTGTTTTCATCAGACGAAAGAAAATGTTTCTGTTTAATCAGCGCTTGTTTAAAAAGGGGGGGTCCCCGAGGTGATTTAACCTTCAATAGAAGTTCATTAAATGTGCTGTTACTTCTATATGACAATTGTGTTTTTAAACTCTGCCTCTTCCTCATTTTCCGTCCTCCGCCCAGATGGCTCCTTACTAGATGAACCACCTCAACTGGCTCCTTTCAACACAAAGGAGCAGCGGCTCTACTCCGAGTCTCTCACTGATGGCTGAACTTCTCACCCTATCTCTAAGGGAGACGCCACCCGTCGGCCGCTTGTACCCGCGGAATGCAATCTTTTTTTTTTTGCATTTTAAATAGTAAATATCATCCTGTGTCTTTAGAATAAAAAAAGTGTTCTATGATTCATCATCTTAAGGTGTTCAGGTTGTAAACATGTTGTACATATGCACAGCAAACATCCAGCAGCAGGCCTTCAGGCAAACATTGTGCCAGACTGCGTGTAAATCTGCTTTTATGGCCCCTTAATGGTACCAGCTCTTAATCTCCACCAACATGGTCGCAATCATTGGCAGAGCTGTTAGACCTTCCACCTCTGTTACACGTTAGAAACCACCCACCTGTTCAGTGATCAGTCAGGTCAGATCTTGACTGTGTGCACTGGTCAAAGAAAGAAAGCATCAGCTGGAGCGACTGTAACGACTGTACAGGGTTAAGGTTGTCTGTTGGTGAAAGATTATCGCTGCTATAGCATAAATGTAAATGACTCTGGGACATTAACGACATATTCCTATCGAACAAGATGATTACTTGAGCCTTGACTCAGCGAACACGACAGAAAGACGCATGCACGCTCCTAATTCAGTGTCCTAATTCATGTCAGCAGGCGTGCACCAAGAGCCATATGTAACAGAGAGAAGGGGGGGGGAGTGAGGGGGAGAGTGGGAGAGAGAGAGAGAGAGAGAGAGAGAGAGAGAGAGAGAGAGAGAGAGAGAGAGAGAGAGAGAGCGACAGAGACAGAGACAGAGACAGAGAGAGTGAGCAGGGAGAGAGAGAGAGAGAGAGAGAGAGAGAGAGAGAGAGAGAGAGAGAGAGAGAGAGAGAGGAGAGAGAGAGAGAGGGGAGAGAGAGAGAGAGAGAGAGAGAGAGAGAGAGAGAGAGAGAGAGAGAGAGAGCGTGCATTACGCACTCCCTGCTCTCTCCTCAGATCCCGTGCAGCGCTCTGACAGGCAGCAGTCCTCAGTCGCTCCTCAGTCGCTCCTCGGTCCTCAGTCGGTCCTCTGTCTGTCCTCAGTCTTTGGTCCTCACACTGTGGGAAGATTTCGTCGGAGGATTCTGTCTGAAAACAAAACGTCCTTCATGTCGACTCTGTTGGATACCTTCCCGCCGATGCTATGGTTACCTTTATTACGGTAGGGACGCTTCTTCTCTTGTATCTGCTGCCTCGTGCAGCCTGTGTGTCTCTGAAGAACTCTGAGGTTCTTGTAGAATTTGAGTGGAGCCTGACTGAAGTGTGCAATATGTCCTGGAAAGAGGACGAAGACGCACGCGGCTCAGAGTGTGATGAGTTACAGCTTGTTACGTTGTGTAGTGAATATCTTTCAAAAGTTTAGAAATGGTTTCTGATCGCTGCAGATGAAATGTTTGCTTTGTGTACACCAGTTGCATGAGAAGTTCACAGACTGCACTCGAGCCTCGCAGGTAAAACTAAAGTTAGTGAGACGCGGCAGCCTCTCCTCTCTGTGCTCAGGTACACTACAGGGCTGGGTCTTTCCGGGCTCGCTTACGCACACACACATTAGAGACTCCTGCTCTTCAGGAACGGGCTCAGTGTGCGCGCTGCAGATGTGGTTCAGTTTGAGTCTTTGGATCAGCGACGCGTCAGTGGCAGTGAAAGCTGAGGTGTCACAGTTGACTCCCAACACAAATGCGAACTCTGCATTGATCGGCCTCCTTTCCCTCCCCGCGCGCTCCTGGCCCCGTGTGCATTTTGTTTGTGTATGCATCTAAACTGCACAGCTCGTGCGCACACAGGACCTCTCGCCTTCTGCGCCTTCTGCGGTCTTAAACTAAATACATTATAATTTTTAGTGAGTTTCATGTTTATGTAAAGACAGAAAACGTTTTAGGAAAAAAAAATCCAAATCTGGACCTTGGGGTTAATGTGAGAGCATTGTGGAAACATTGTATACCATTCATGTTGGGAGCTGTGGATGTGATTAGAGCCAACTAGTCCAGTTACACCAAAATACTCTGCGCGTGTGTCCGGCCTGATGGCTTCACGCAGAGGTACGTTTCTGCGTAATGTCCCGAGCGGCGGCGCGGTGGGCTCTGTCTGATTTGACAAGCAGTCTGGTCAGCTTTGCCTAAAGGCGGACATCAGTGGTCGTCTTGGACCGTTAAAGGGGACTTTACTGCGTGCATGTGCTGGAGTGTGCGCGTGCCGCTGGAGCAGCTGTTACAGCGGCGGATTTGACTCAAAGCCTCTCTTGACATGCAGGCGCACAGCAGGACGATGAAATTAGGACGCAAGAAAGGAGGCGAGAGCTTCCATTCGCCGTTTATGTGGGAACTTGAGTAAAACATGGCCTCCCAGGCACCCTGAGAAAACGTTCTACTACAGCTGGGCTGTGCGTGAGTGTTAGAGAAGCGCAGTGCAGCTGCAACGACTCAGTTTAACAACGTTGATTCTGTGTTTTACTGCAGGAGAGTTAGGGAGGGGTGTGAACACGTTAGGGTCTGGGCTCACAAATGAGGGTGGGACGGGCCAACATTGCTTCCAGAGGGTTTAATAAACTGATAATGTTTCTGTGGAGAGTTCCTGTTGGCTCTGCATTCAACCTTGAGTTGCTTTTGTGTGTCCAACTCCCGCCTCTATCTGTTGCGCTCTTCCTTTCATGCATGTGGCAGGACTGGTCTGGCAGCACCAGCAGACAGAAGTAAACAGCTTCATGAATGGACTGAACGTTTGGAGAAGCCGTAAACGTTTGTTTGCCCACAGAAACCATTAGAAGAGGAATGTAAGAGCTGCATTCCTCTCTTCACGATGAGGTAAAAAAAACATTAGATGTTCGGTTTACTTTTGTGTGCTATTGAGTTTAGTGTTATATTTCATATATTAACTATTATATCGGAACTCCAACATGGAGCCTGCAAACAAATCAAGTCAGCTGAGCCTCAGATACACTTTCAGTTTATTTAACTAAACTTTGTCTTTGTTTGCTTTTAGTTATAACAAGCTATTGGTTGTTGCACCAAATATATATTCTTTATTATCTGGTGACACGTGGGAGGTCTCACATCTGGAGCTTCAGGACCAGTGAGGTCCACAGAACCAGTGAGGTCCACAGAACCTGTGAGGTCCACAGAACTTGTGAGGTCCACAGAACCTGTGAGGTCCACAGAACTTGTGAGGTCCACAGGACCAGTGAGGTCAGTAGTACCACATAACTAGTGAGGTCCACATAACTTGTGAGGTCCACAGAACTAGTGATGTCCACAGGAACCGCAGGACCAGTGAGGTCCACAGAACCAGTGAGGTCCACAGAACTAGTGATGTCCACAGGAACCACAGGACCAGTGAGGTCCACAGAACTAGTGAGGTACACAGGACTAGTGAGGTCCACAGGAACCACAGGACCAGTGAGGTCCACAGGACTAGTGAGGTCCACAGAACCAGTGAGATCCACAGAACCACAGGACCAGTGAGGTCCACAGAACCAGTGAGGTCCACAGTACCATATAATTAGTGAGGTCCACAGAACTAGTGAGGTCCACAGGACCACATAACTAGTGAGGTCCACAGGACTAGTGAGGTCCACAGGACTAGTGAGGTCCACAGAACCAGGTAGGTCCACAGAACCACAGGACCAGTGAGGTCCACAGAACCAGTGAGGTCCACAGGACCATATAATTTGTGAGGTCCACAGAACTAGTGAGGTCCACAGAACCACCTAACTAGTGAGGTCCACAGGTCCACAGAACTAGTGAGGTGCACAGGATCAGTGAGGTCCACAGAACCACAGAACCAGTGAGGCCAAGAGCCTCAG
This sequence comes from Cottoperca gobio, assembly GCF_900634415.1. NCBI lineage: Eukaryota > Metazoa > Chordata > Actinopteri > Perciformes > Bovichtidae > Cottoperca > Cottoperca gobio. The sequence goes on from NC_041377.1 coordinate 8,266,736, forward strand.
CTGACACTGAAACAGCTGTCTTTCATGCATGAACCCTCAGAGGGACTGACTGGGACTTCTGGAGTTTGGCGATTTTCTTTATTCATATCGATGAATTTAATCTACACGATCCACTTTTACTTTTACATCCATTGTATTGCATCAGAAAAGTTCTTAATGGCCAGTGTGGACCGGAGCAATGATCACAGACGACAGTTTAGGACAGACTTGAGAAATTGTGAACTGAGCTTTTACCTGAAACTTGCTGCCCAGACTCCCTTGACTGTAGGATCATCTAATTCTGGATCCAGATTCAGATGAGACACTTTTATTTTCTCGCCACAGTTGTGCTGCATTTGAGAAAATCTGGTCAGACACGTCCGATCACAAGCTTTGAATGAATGTATTAAAAAGCATTTTAAAGGGAAAAGGTTTGTGGTGAAAACAACATCCTGCCACATCCTGTACATGTCGCTCAAACTCTCAAACTCTCAAACTCTCAAACCACTTCAAATTTTCTTGCAGGTTGTTTCTTCTTTTCAAGACATTGAAGGGTTTTGTAATTGAAGTCAAGTGGAGCTCAAGTACTTTTCTAATAGATTTGTGTCAAATGTGGTGTTTGCCAGACTGCTGGGGTCAAGCACCTAAAGAGGTTCAGGCCTTTTCTAGCAGGTTAGTGAACATGAAGGGATTATGGGTACTGGAGTCCTTTGAACTGAACTACAAAGATGTTCTGTAAAAAAACGTTCTCTTTTTCAACACAACATAATTTCTGTCAAATGTTGTATTTGTACTATGTTGTTTATCCTGTACACATGACATCTATTGCACGTCTGTCCATCCTGGGAGAGGGATCTCCTCAGTTGCTCTCCCTGAGGTTTCTTCCATTTTCCCCCCTTTAATTATGGGATTTCTTTTAGGAAGTTTTTCCTTGTGCGATGCGAGGGTCTAAGGACAGAGGGTGTCGTATGCTGTACACTCTGTAAAGCTCACTGAGATACATGTATAATTTGTGATATTGGGCTTTATAAATACATTTGATTTGATTCTGTGCAGTGAGTGAACTGCAGGTCTGTGCTGCCTGTTCAGCTGGTGTTTAGGAAAACGCTTGGATGTCTTCCACACTCCCCTCCATCCTGCGTGTGGATCTATATGGTTTGACAGCCCGGCGGCTGCGAGACGTTTACACATTCAGCTCCGTGTTTATACTCCGCACATTCTGATGGTAGTCAGAGAAAAACACAGCAGAGGAGCTATGTGCAGACACACACACACATCAGGACAGGGAACTCATTCTTTAAGCTCTAACCTCAACACTTAGCTCCATGTAAACCAGCCCCCCCCCCCCGCAGATAGAGATCATGTGGTCTCAAGGTGAAGCTTCCCGGCACTTCAGCCACATGACCCTCCTCTTTCTCTCTGATTTGACCTGATAATCTCAACCCTTTCCTTTATCTCCCTCACTTTCACTGTCCAGATCTTTACGTTCCCCCCTCCTCTCTGTTTCCATAGAGGTGGACTCAGTGACCTCCTGATAACATCCAGCGACAGCTGATGACTGATAGTGTCCACTGGGATCAATTCCCGCACAAGCCGATCGCTCATTGACTGATACGCCTCTATAGCTGTGGTTATATCTGTGTGTCGATCAGAACCTGGTGATAGATTTATGTATGTATGTTAACCTACATCTCAGGCTGGACTGTGTTGAGGACTGGTTCTGGTGTTGCTGGATTGTAATAATTAAACGTTCCTCCCTCTCTGTCACTCTCTGTTCACCAGCAGGTTAACGTGTTGGGAGGCAGCTGATTCATCACATTCCGCTACCTGTTTGACTCATACAAGAATGTTTATTTGTGTTTGTGCTGATCTGAAACATGAACGGTGGGGGGACGGGGGGCTTATCTCAGCTGTGGTTCAGATGTTCAGCAGTGGAGCTGGTTCAGGTTCTTCTCTATCTGCATGTAAGTCCAGTGACCCATAAAACACATTATAGAAGCTGCGAAGTGATTTGGTAGGAGTATAAAGTAGCAGGAATACTAATAAAGTACCTGAACGTTGCACTTAAACACAGTACTTGTGTATCCATCTATGATTACTGAACGGACCATCACGTGCTGCGGAGGCAGATTGTGCTCATATTTCCGCCACTATTATATTAAGTGATTATATCAGATTAAGATCCGGGGCCTTTTAACAGTAAAGCGATTACGGTTTCCTAATTAGACAATGAAACTCCAACCAGAGTCGAGTCCGGTTTACTTCACAGGGTCAGTTCCCCCCCGAGGTTTACACCGTCAGCTGAGCCATGGCGTCGACAGTTTTAGGTTTTCTTTCTCTCCTTAAAGCCTCAGAGGCCTACAGAGTGTGCACTGATGTGTCCGGGCAGTGACCACCTTTGATATGTGAGCTGACAGATGTTCAGCCGGCCTGAGGGTGAAAACGCACACACACACACACACACACACACACACACACACACACACACACACACACACACACACACACACACACACACACACACACACAGACTCTCATTTAGTTACACCCTAACGAGACTAACCCCAACTTTAATCTCTACCCGAGGCCACATTTGTAACCCTCAACACGGCTTTGAGGAAGTGAGGTTAGCAGTTTGAAATTTGCTCAGGGGTCCCGCATCACGAACGGTCTCCTCTGTAAACCATGTTTACCAGACAAAAAGTCTGGATCGCAAATATTGGAGGTCCACGGTTTTGACTTGACAGTGAGTTTTTATGGAAGCTACGTTTACACAGTGTAAAAGTCCTACTGTGGAGCTTAAAATAGGAAATAAAATTCAAAAGGCTTTGTTGGTGAGACCATCATCAGATAGAGCGGCCACAGCTCAGAGAGCGCCGGCCTCGCGGTGCTTCATGAATTTCACCGAGCCATTCGTGCTGTAAGTATTCTGAGTATTTCTGATTCTTTCTCAGTATTTCCTCAACTTCATAAACATCATCTTCCCTCTCAACACACCCCCTCTTCTTCCCTTTATCACTACAAATGTTCCATGTTGTTTCACCTTTGTACACACAGAACCAGTATAAAAGAGGGTAACCCTCACAGAATATCATGAAGACATATCGTATAATATATCTACCAGTGACGTTGCAATAGAGAAAACTCTGAACATGATCTTGTAGCTAACTTCATATTGATCTGATAGAGATAGAGATAGAGATAGAGATAGAGATACAGATACAGATACAGATAGAGATACAGATAGAGATACAGATAGAGATAGATAGATATATATCTCTATATCTATATATTAAAACAATAACAGCATTTATTATCAGAATAAACGTAACTTTGAATGTTGCTATATATTATAAATATTTATATTTCTAAACTTTCTAAGCAGCAGAAACACAAAATATTACAAAAACTTCCCGAAGAAAATAATTCTCTGCCAGGTTTATCAGTTAGTCTATATTTCCCCACTCTCACAACAATGTCAGTATTAACAAGTTGTGAAGAATATGAACAGGTAGACAGGTAGACATTTGGACAGTAGAAAGGTAATAATAATAATAATAATAATAATAATAATAATAATAATAATAATAATAATAGGCTTTATTTTTATACCAACTTTCATACAAGAATTGCAGCCCAAAGTGCTTCACAGCAAAAACATAAAAAATAGTACAAAATGAGACGGAATAAGAGCATTTACAGTACAATAATCACAGTGTTGATGTAAAAATAGTATGAAATAGGCAAACTTGGCATGATTTCCAATGCTATCAGGTAGACAGTAGAAAAGTAGACAGGTAGACAGGAGATGTGACAGGTAGACAGGTAGACAGTAGAAAAGTAGACAGGTAGACAGGAGATGTGACAGGTAGACAGGTAGACAGGAGATGTGACAGCGAGACAGGTAGACAGGAGATGTGACAGGTAGACAGGTAGACAGTAGATGTGACAGGTAGACAGTAGATGTGACAGGTAGACAGGTAGACAGTACACAGTAGACAGGTAGACAGGTAGACAGATAGACAGATAGACAGTAGACAGATAGACAGGTAGACAGTAGACAGTAGACAGGTAGACAGGTAGACAGTACACAGTAGACAGGTAGACAGGTAGACAGGTAGATAGGTAGACAGATAGACAGATAGGCAGTAGACAGTAGACAGGTAGACAGGTAGACAGGTAGACAGTAGATGTGACAGGTAGACAGGTAGACAGTAGATGAGACAGGTAGACAGGTAGACAGTAGACAGGTAGACAGGTAGACAGTAGACAGTAGACAGTAGACAGTAGACAGGTAGACAGGTAGACAGTAGACAGGTAGACAGGTAGACAGTAGACAGTAGACAGTAGACAGGTAGACAGTAGACAGTAGACAGGTAGACAGTAGACAGTAGACAGTAGACAGGTAGACAGGTAGACAGTAGACAGTAGACAGGTAGACAGTAGACAGGTAGACAGTAGACAGTAGACAGGTAGACAGTAGACAGTAGACAGGTAGACAGTAGACAGGTAGACAGTAGACAGTAGACAGGTAGACAGTAGACAGTAGACAGTAGACAGTAGACAGGTAGACAGTAGACAGTAGACAGGTAGACAGTAGACAGTAGACAGGTAGACAGTAGACAGTAGACAGGTAGACAGTAGACAGTAGACAGTAGACAGTAGACAGTAGACAGTAGACAGGTAGACAGTAGACAGTAGACAGGTAGACAGTAGACAGTAGACAGTAGACAGTAGACAGGTAGACAGTAGACAGTAGACAGGTAGACAGTAGACAGTAGACAGGTAGACAGTAGACAGTAGACAGGTAGACAGTAGACAGTAGACAGTAGACAGTAGACAGGTAGACAGTAGACAGTAGACAGTAGACAGGTAGACAGTAAGTAGACAGTAGACAGTAGACAGTAGACAGTAGACAGTAGACAGGTAGACAGTAGACAGTAGACAGGTAGACAGTAGACAGTAGACAGTAGACAGTAGACAGTAGACAGTAGACAGATAGACAGGTAGATGGATGTGACAGGTTACCCTCTGTAGTTCTGTATGTGTGATGATGTTCACACACAAGCTGCTGTTACTGCAGTTCTCCTCTTCCACAGGATTCACATGTACTCGTGCAGGAGCTCGTTAGAGACGGGTCCACATGCACTCTGAGGACTTTGTGAAAGAACAACATAAAAGTCTGATATTCTAACATTGTTTGTGGTATTTAATATAAAGAATGCATTAAGTGAGATCATGTGTCTCTGATTTTAATTTACTGACACATGTTCAAATTAGAGGTTTAAATCAACAAAGAACTTTAACTATAATCATATCTATGATGATAACTATGATGATTCATAATCTTAATAATATCATAATAATCTTCACAACCAGGAGCAAAGCATCAGTCCAACAGCTTGTGATGCTCTCTGTACTCCCACAATATTGTGTCTTTAAGAGTAAACCACATGCTCAGGTGCTGACGGATTGTTCTGTAAGCTTCAGCTCAGGATGAAAAGTTATTACTGCTAAACACAGCAGGTGAGAGCGCCCAGCTGTGAGCTGCAGGAGAGAAGGCAGGTCTGTGCGACTGTTGATCCGTCGTCTTCAAGTGTTTCAGGCAGTAAATATTTTGCAGTGTAAACACATACACGTGCACAAACTTGTAACATATAAAGAGCCAGCACCGTTAGTGCAGGTGTGCCCCAGAGGAGCGAACAACAAGAATGTTTGAGAGACTCATGATAACAACGACCTAAACTTGGTTTGTAGCGTGACGAACGGACACACGATAACAGTGTGAAACAGTTATTATTATTATTTATTTTACTAAACCACCACTGCGGTTCTCTGTGCGGAATGACAAGAAATGCTGCTTGAGTCCTAGTTTCCAGCATCTTTCCTTTAACCATGAGATACACAGGCTGCAAAAAACTCATTTTAGAATCTGAGTCAGATGACTTATAGCGCCCGGGAGAACAAGACTGCAGAATAGATCCTATCGTGGCTTTTGTTCCGGAAGCTTGGTAATTGTCTGCTGCTGCTGTTGTTGTGTTGTTGTTGAGACGCTTATAGAAAGTTCATTCTTTCATCGCTCAGGAGAGTTGATCATGTGCTGCATGTGACACTTTGTGTTCACGCTGCATTTCTTCCTCCTCGGGTCCAGCGTGCTCCGAGAGCTTAATGGTCACTGCAGGAAGGACATGTGGGAGGGAATTTGTGAGCCCACTTGGCTTCAGGACTTGAACGCACCTCGGTGAAAGAAACTGCTGTGAACCTTTACCTGTCCCGCCAGCTACCTGCCCCACCACTTACCTGCCCCACCACCTACCGTCTTATACTTATTCTCTGCTGCAAACTTATACAATTACACACACTCAGGTCCCTACGTCATCATCAAGTTTCATTGCAGACTGAGGGTCTGAGAAGTCTCCTGGTGTCTGTTCTCTGCAGGGTGCTGAAATAAAGCACGGAGGTCTTTGGGGCTGTTGCCCATTCTATCTGGTTGGTAATCTAGCCCCAGGACCCTTAATGCAGGAAATACTACCATCACACACACACACACACACACACACACACACACACACACACACACACACACACACACACACACACACACACACACACGCACACACACACACCATACCTGTCAAAATTGGAATTTCAAATTAAGAGACATTTTCTGGCGGACTCCGCCCATACCTTAACAGCTCTGAGCCAGCCAGCCCCCATATAATGTAAATGTAAACACATAAGGGACGGGTTCAGTATATATTACTTGTACATACATGTTTATAAGATGCATGTATTTTAATTGCATATATACATTTTATTCAGTGTGGGAGTCCCTGCAAGGGACTTGTTGTAAACATAGGCTAGCTGAAGGCTACATTATTTTTGGCGCAAAGGCATCTTTCCCTCAGCTTTGGTCACTTGGTCTGCCTCCGACACAGTTTTTGTCACACATGAAGTCATTGACAGTGTCTGTGTTTGTGCCGCTTTTTCCGTTGTGTGCAAAGCTAAAATCTGAATGGCACACTTTACAAAAAGCACGAGTTTGCCTGACTGGCTTTTTATTAAATAAGGGGAGGTCTCCTCCCATTTGTCGATGTATTTGCATAAAGTTTGAACTTGTTTGGCAGGTACAACTGCGTCTCCATCTATTTCCTGTTCACTGTGACTCATCCATATGTTCTCGTCTTCTTTGTGTTATTGTTCCTGTCTTCTTCTTCTGTGTGATTACTGGTGGATAACGTTGTTCAGCTAAAGTTAAACATAATACTGCCACCTGCTCTATCGGAGGCCACTTTACACTTTTTAAAATGAAGCCTATTTTTATTTTTGAAAGGTTAAAAATATGGGATAATTACGGGAAAACACACACACACACACACACACACACACACACACACACACACACACACACACACACACACACACACACACACACACACACACACACACACACACACACACACATACACACAAGGTCAAAGCCACTGTTGAGCCCCACAGTCTATTCCTGTGTCTGTGATTCTATTAGGTTTGGCACCGGATTAGCTTCCCTGATCTCTGCGGCTGATTTGGTTTAGTTATTGTGACCCACAATAACATGTACACAATAACACACACACACAATAACACACACGCACACACTTTCTGCGGACAAGTTGTGGATGAAGTGTTAGTGTGAGTCTACCTCACTGCTACAAACAAATGTTGAAACAATAAAGAACACATCAGTGTGTGTGTGTGTGTGTGTGTGTGTGTGTGTGTGTGTGTGTGTGTGTGTGTGTGTGTGTGTGTGTGTGTGGGTGAGATGTAGGGCATAAAGAAAACCACATCAAAAAAGTAAAGCACTTGTTTCCTTCACTCTGAAGCGTTCTGCTGTCTGTCTACCTTCTCAACCTACAACACAGTGCACCACATCTCTACTTTGCACTCATTTGTTTCACCTTTCTGTTCACAGGAAGAAATAATTCATAAGAAGAACAAAAGATGTTCTGTGGCGTTTTCTGATGACTTCACTAAACCACATTGTGTGCGTCCTTAAAGCCTGAATTGTCTTTTAGAACTAATTGTGGGAGACACATGTAGATGTTCTTATTAGCAAAGACTGGGACCAGAGACAACAGTTTCTGTACTTTGTGTACGGGGCGGCCCCTTGTCTTTAGATGTTTGAATCCTGCATTGTTTACTTCCCTGCAGTCTACTTGTTCCTTGCCTTTTGCTGGTGCATATTGTAGATGAGTGTAACTAAGCATTGCTCTATGGTGCTGCAAGGTCAAAAGCTCCACACGGTGTCTTCAGGTTACCTCTCTGTGAAGATACTCCCTCTTCACTGAGCCTCAGGCTGTGTGTGCAGTTTCCTGATGTTAAAGCTCCAACTCTCACCTACAAATGAAGTTTATTTGTTGTGAAGTGAAATCACAAATAAATTAATTTGACTGTCAGATCAGAAATGCTAGTTTTGTGCTATTTGATTATATATTGTAACATGTAACCTGGGGTCTCGGTCTGTCAGGTCTGTCTTGCAGGAAGATCCAGTTTGTTATATGATATGAAGCCTGCGGGACTGAATTGCATTTCACTATCTCTCCATCTGAAGCTTGGAAGTAACAGAAAGTCCAATGATTGATTGTGATTCATCGCCTTTGCACCCCTCAGTACAACGGCCCAGCACTGTACCAAGTCAGGCAGGACGTGAAAGGATGAAACGGGGTGTTGCACACAGCTGGCGTGGGAAAATCCCTCCTATCCTAGGCCTTTACAGTATCAATGATTTACAGTTTGTGTCGTTAGATACCTGCACTGGGAGTATTGATGTATTCAGAGGATCAGCAGGAACATTCTGTGTTTCTTCTGCTTTTTGTCGTCAGACAAGGTGTGTGTTCTCGTTTGTCTGCGTGTCAGCTGAAGGAATGTGTACCTGTAGCTATGTACATATGTTTTTGTTAGATCCTGTAGATCACGCCCTGACAGAATCAAATTATATCACTTCACTTCACTTCACTCCACTCCACTTCACTTCACTCCACTTCACTTCCCTTCACTTCACTTCACTTCACTCTCCTTCACTTCCCTTCCCTTCCCTTCCCTACCCTTCCCTACCCTTCACTTCCGGGGGGGACAGAGAGTTAGGAAGGAAGACGAGTCCGCCCGTAGAAACAGTCTGCAATAAAAAGTTTCAAATGTACTCTGTTTATTTCAAATGGGGCGTTCAGGGCAGACACTGCAGGGAACATTTTACACACAGATTTCAGCGTGAAACTTCCTCAGAACACAAATGTGAACGTTGGAAGAAGCAGGATCAAAGTTCTTGTTTCATGTTGTTGACATATTAGAGTCAAAGGTGTTAATATTGCGTGTATAAACATCAGCTCTGAATGACATGTGAACAAAGCCCTCAGTACAAAGCTTCAGAATATAGAGAGGAATGAAAGTGGAAAGTTTGGTGTATGTAAGTGCTACTGAAGTGGAGATTTCTGGTGAAGAGTCTGAGAAAAACCTCCTTTAGAGAAAACCTCCTTTAAAGATATGTATTGTACAAACAGATATCAGCATGAAACTTCCCCACTTCATTACTCCCATTAACACAATTACTTTTGTATATTACAAGTGTTCTGACATGTTTAAATATGTAAATGATGCATTATGTAATGTAACTGTTGGTGAGTTTAGGAGAAATCCACACACACACAAAGTTAGAAACACAAACTCTGATGTTCTGATGTTTTCTTTGTGTCTCACTTTAAGTATCACAGGAAGTAGAAAATTGCACAAATGATATAAACTATGAAATATGTACATGAAGCTGCTTAGTTTAGTTTAGCACAAAGACTGGAAACAGAGAGCGTCACATTTAGCACACACAAGTAGCATCGAGCTTTATTTGTGACATACCTGCTTAAACACATTGCCATGTTTTAAATCCCTTGATAATGTCTTGAAGTGCAGCACAGGTCTCCCTCACTCCTCCCCAGAGAGAGCAGATCGTGGGAGTTTGACACTAAATATCCAGATGGATCCGTTGCAATCAACTTCCTATTTGTATTGTTATGTGTCTTTTAACTCAACAAGTTCATGTGTATGTGAACTTTGGATGCGTAAACATGGTCCTGCCAAGTGGTCAGCATACCACAGATTCCCAGCATATCTGTACCTTCACCACAGATGTCGAGCAGCTCACTATTTACGTTTGAGTTGACAGCTATATTTCTACTACTTAGTATAGTTTCCACAACCAATGCTTGTCTGCAGGCGGATCTGTCTGTTGTGTTCCCTGCGTCTCTGTGCCGCAAAACATCTGGGGTCAATTGGACTATTAGGGCTCAGACATCTCGGGTGAAAATCCCTCTGGAGGATTTGTGGTTTGGCACAGAGCTCGCTAAGCCCCATCACTAAGCACCCTGACTGCATCATCACTGGGGTCTCCACGGTAACTGCGACGCACACCAACCGTCTCAATCTGAAGCCGCCGTGGTTTCCTGAGGCCGCAGGTTTCTGCTCCGAGCCATAAGTCTCCACACATGGCCGACAGGGATTCAGCTGGTAGATTTTAATTCAGGGTTTGATTTATAATACCTGATGCAGCATGAAGGGCCGAAAAACTTCCTGTTTCTATTTCCACTTACAGTAGTTCTGCCCAGAGCCCCACTGAGTTCACAGTTAATAGTGTTTCAGACGCTGCAGGTCTGGTGGTCTTCACTAGTGTGGGCCTCAGGCAACCTCAGGGACTGACGCACGTCATTGTGCTCAGAACTTAGAGGCGGGACATATTCTTTAACAATTTTCTGCAAAAACCCTTTTCTGGACATTATTTAACGCCATAACTCAGAATGGAGATTGTGACTGAATTTCACATTTGGTGTGAGACTGATTTAGTGACGCTGATCTTGAAACTGTGCTGATTGTGTAGATCTTCTGTCATCGTGTTTTACAATCTGAAACTTTTTGGCAGCCACATTCATATTTGAAGCATTGTCTATTTTTTTTTGTCAGAATCAGCTTTATGAGTGTGAACACAAGGATTGTTGGCCTGAGATGTGCGACGTGTTACAGAGTGCAGGGAGCTGCGGCCGTATACAGCGTGTACTGCGGCCGTGTATAGCGTGTACTGTGGCCGTATACTGCGTGGACTGCGGCCGTATACTGCGTGTACTGCAGCCGTATACTGCGTGTACTGCGGCTGTGTACAGCGTGTCATGAGAGGGAAGTTTGTGGAGGAACCAAAACAATGAAGAGATTTCTTCCTTCTTATTCTCACACTCCCGTGGGCAGTGTGTCGGCTCTTTCTGGAGCTTTGTGTCGTTACTTCCTGTTAATCAGACCCTTCCGTCCGTCCGTCTCCCTGTCTGTCTCCCTGTCTGTCTCCCAGTCTCTCTGTCTGTCTCTCTGTCTGTCTCTCTGTCTGTCTCCCGGTCTCTCTGTCTGTCTCTCTGTCTGTCTCTCTGTCTGTCTCCCGGTCTCTCTGTCTGTCTCTCTGTCTGTCCTGCTCCAACACGCTCCTCCTCTACTGCCAGTAAACACCAGTTTTACTCTTCATGCCCTTTACAGCAGGACGTAGTTGGTGGCGAGTTATCAGCACTGAGCTTCCATTGGCTCTGCACTGCAGCCTGTAGTCAGACACACACCAAGTCAGACACACACCAAGTCAGACACACACTAAGCTGCTGCTGCTGCACACTCACAGTTAGAACTAAGGCCAAACACGGTGACGGTGGAGAGGACAGAAAATACTGGAGGAAGACCAAAGAGCTATACTGGACAGCAAAAGTTCACTGCAAGACGGCGTTAAAAAAACAAATATGGGTTGATATCCGATAAAGTGCGTGTGTGTGCGTGTGCATGCGTGTGCGTGTGTGTGCGTGTGTGTGCGTGTGTGTTGTGTTGCATTCGTCCTCACTAATTGTTTCTTCACACAAGTTCCTCTCACATCACTGACTTGGATTTATTCAACCACATCTTTACGTTTTAGTGTTTTTAGTTTGCTAAAGAGTTTGTTGGTTCTGTATAAATGGTTTTATTTATAATTTTTAGGACTTCTTACATGTGCTTTCACTATTACTTCTGTTGTCTTCCAATAATTCACTGTAATTATCTCATAATACTTCAGTTTGTGCTTCTTTTCTTTAATAATTGTTTATACAACAGACTTTTCCTCTAATTGAATTTCTTTCATAGAGTGGTTGTTATGAAGCTTCATTGAAACCTTCCACAGATTGTCATTACGTCTTCTTGAACAGTTCTTGTTTTGGATGTTTGAACGTTCTTGTTGGTCGTACGTTGGCTCTGAATGCTGAGCTCTAAACAACATTGTAGATATATGTTGTACAGTGTACTCCTGTATCTACATACTGGACATAGATATTCTATGGGATTGTTTGTGCTGCTGTAGAAAATCATCTCAGGATTGATTTCTTGTCTTGTAATTTATGTTCTGTGTATTGAAAGGTTTTCACTTTCATATTCCGTTATCAGAATCAGAATCTTTTTTATTGCCAAGTAAGTATTCACCTACAAGGAATTTGCTGTGGTACGTAGGTGCTAATTGTCAAATATATGAAAAATTAACATTATATACAAAATATAGACAGAAGGGACAAAATATAGAATGTAGACAATGTGTAATATACAATATAAGCAGTACGTTAATGTAACGTGTAGAGGGGGGAGGGAGAGACACTGTCAGTGGGGGTCTCTGGCCTTGTTGGCGAGGCCGACTGCAGAGTAAAATAAACTGTTTTTATGACGAGAGGTTTTGGTCCTGATGGACTGCAGCCTCCTGCCGGATGGAAGTGATTCAAAAAGTCTGTGTCCAGGGTGGGAGGGGTCTGCTGCAATCTTACCTGCACGCTTCTGGGTCCTGGAGGCGTGCAGGTCCTGGAGGGATGGCAGATTGCACCTTCTCCGCAGAGCGAATGACACGCTACAGTCTGACCTTGTCCCGATCAGTGGCAGCAGCGTACCAGATGGTGATGGAGGAGGTGAGGATGGACTCGATGATGGCAGAGTAGAAGTTGTTGTGGAAGTTTTCCTGCTTTACTCTGGAGAGATGTATATAAAGTCAAATAAATGGTGATAGAGACAGAGTTGTCTTTGTGCATTTATTTGAGATCTCAAATTGGCACCAGTTCTACAGAATACAACATAGTCTGTAGGAGGGCACAGTTTGAATGAAGATACATAGACAATTTATACACACACTTGTTCCTTGACTTTTTAGTGACTGAGTCATAAACACAGCAGAGGACAGGGAACAAAGCAATAAACCAAAGATTATCTCTGTTAGATTAGTTCCATTTGATGTTTGTAAGGTCATTTCCTCCAACCTGATGAACCAGTCCTGGGAAACTCAAACCTTTTAGCTTTGGGTATATATACACATAGACATTTGTTTCTTGGAGCAACATAGTATCCTGACCGTCTCCTTGATAACAGTTATGTAAACACTAAAACAAATGGCACACCCAAGATTCTTTCACAGAGAGTTAAACAGTATGTAAATCTAAAGAGAGGGCCATCTGTGTCCTGTTTTACAATGCCTCCCCCATTATAACAAGAAAAGGCAGTTGACCCTGGCTTGCTAAGGGAATTTGTAAAGTTGTGCAAATGCATAGAAAAGAGAAATAGGCAGATCATCACTTGTAACATTATTAGAACATTATTTAAACAGTAGACATTAAAATTGCTATTACAAAGTGCACCAGCATCGTCTTTGGCAGACGTGATGGTTGCTGATCATAACAGGGTGCCTGCTCTCCTCCCTGATGACGCCTTCACTTTCATAGATGTCTTGCAGTTTGTGGTCCATGTTGATTGGATCTTTGTTCTTTGTCAAGTGTTTTTTGTCAACATACACGTTGGTGGTGATAGCCTAGTGGTCTGGTGGTACGCCTTCCAAACCAGAAGGTGAGTTCAATACTAGGATACTATACTATATACTATATACAATACTTCAATACTACCATTGTGCCCCTGAGCAAGGTACTTAGCCCTGAGTTGTTCCAGGGAGACTGTCCCTGTAGTGAGTTCACTGTAAGTCGCTCTGGATAAGAGCATCTGCTGAATCACCAGTAATGTAATGTTCCTTTCTCTCCTGCCTGAGCTCTGCGATCTGTTGTTTCTGCTGACAGTGTTATAGCAGGTTTCTCGCTCTTTTTTTTAGGGCAGGAGATGACCTGCCTCAATATCGTTGCCACCCATTAATATTCCTTTGCTGTCAAAGAAAGCGATCACCTGTTGCTCCAGTGAGGTCAGGCTCGGGGGGCTCGGGGGCCTGGTCTCCTTCCTGCTGACAAGTCATTCATACAGGAGGATTGTAACGAGGATTGTTCCAGGTCCTTTTGTCCTTTTAGACATTCTGTCTTTTCATTTCCTTGATCTCTCCCATCATGTCCACAAGCAGTTGCTGTTGTTTAGAGGAATCTGCTTTCTCTGCACACATAAAGTTGGACGGTTTCTTTATGTCCTCAACTTTCACGTCTGTGATCGTACAAGGCTTCTTCGCTGCCGTTTTGATTGACTCTTTGAAAGGAAGATATGTTCAGTTTAAAAGCTTACTGATCCTGGGCCACATGGGACAACACGTGCCCGGGGGCATGAATCTGATGGAGTGGTGCTCGACCTGCATGTGCACATGATGAAACACAAAGTCAGTGCAGCCGTGCAGCACGTCACTGCTGAGGAAACATGTCTCAGAGCGCATGAACCTGCAGCTCCTACCTGAGGCTCACACACTGCAAATAGTAATCTCATGGACGCATGTGTGTCTGCTTACTGCACATTTACATTATGTGCATTTCTCTGTGCAGCAGGCTTCATCACAAGCCGAACAGCTTCAGTGAGCGTGCAGACAGCGCTGTTTGCTCGGGACTGATTAGCACTGCTGGTTTGGACACAGAAGAAATGGGCAAACAAAGTGATGGATAGTAAGACTTAGGAATTTACTTACATTGCACTCATAAGGTCTGAGGATTTATATTAGTAGTGCAGATTGTGCTTTCAGTGCTGAACAATACTTGAGTTGCAAATCGAAAAAAGTTGATTCAATATTTTGGTAATATTTGTAAAGCAAATTCACTCAATTCTGCAGTGAAACAAAGAGGTTATTAGAGTTTGTGGGGTTGAATGACGTTATACTTAGAAACTTAGAGAAGGATGAAAGCACAAGCAGTTAGAGAAAAGAAATAGGCGTCCAGAATAAAGTGAGGATGAATATGAGCAGGTGAGCAGGTGTGTGAGATGATGAGCGGATGAAGAAGGGATAATGTTACGGGGTGGGTGGGGGGGGGGTTAAATATAACACTGGTCTTGTGATGGAGGGGGTTGGCTGCAGCGTTCCTGCTAGCTGACTAGATTAGAGTTATTGAATAATGTGTAAAGAAATTAAGAATTAAAATCTTTTAGAAATGGGAAGAAACAAAATAATGTATAATTAGAGATAGAAAGGAATAGAGTAGAGAGAAACTAAGTAAAGTCACAGTTCTTGTTTCAAGTAGTACGCTTGTCCCAGGTCTCTAGGAAGTGCTCAAAATAAATCATTTTCATCGGATCATGGTGATTGGCATTACATAGTTCTGCAAGTCCTTCCTTTTGTTATCACATCTCAAACACAAAACAAAGAACACGGAACACAGAACACAGAACAAAGATAACAGAACACAAAACAAAGAACAAAGAACACAGATCACAGACCACAGAACACAGAACACAGAACACAGAACACAGAACACAGAACACAGCACAAAGATAACAGAACACAGAACACAGAACACAGAACACAGAACACAGAACAAAGATAACAATACACAGAACACCTAACAAAGAACAAAGAACACAGAACAAAGAACACAGAACACAGAACACAGAACACAGAACACAGAACAAAGAACACAGAACAAAGAACAAAGAACAAAGAACACAGATCACAGAACACAGAACAAAGATAACAGAACACAGAACACAGAACAAAGAACACAGATCACAGAACAAAGAACAAAGAACACAGATCACAGATCACAGAACACAGAACACAGAACAAAGAACACAGAACACAGAACACAGAACACAGAACACAGAACAAAGAACACAGAACACATAACACAGAACACAGAACAAAGAACACAAAACACAGAACAAAGAACACAGAACACAGAACACAGAACAAAGATAACAGAACACAGAACAAAGAACAAAGAACACAGAACACAGAACACAGAACACAGAACACAGAACAAAGAACACAGAACACAAAACAAAGATCGAAGAACACAGAACACAGAACACAGAACAAAGATAACAGAACACAGAACACAGAACACAGAACACAGAACACAGAACAAAGAACAAAGAACAAAGAACACAGAACACAGAACACAGAACACAGAACACAGAACACAGAGAATTATGACGCTTTTTCGCTGCATATATTCGCGTTCTGTGTAAAAGTGTTCAAAACAACAGTTTGAAAATATATATTTACGTGCAAATCAATCGCAGGAAATGAACGCCGCCGGTGTGTAAAGGCCTTTAGCGGAAGGTGGATTTAGTCACGTTTGGACATGAGCTTGCAGACACATTTTTCACATATGAAAACTCAAATACCTTTTGAATTCATGCGTCATTTGTAAGAACTTTTTTACATCCGAACAGTCACACACCCAATCACAAACCAACCAGATTACATAATAGATTTTCACTGATGCTACATGATGATGATGCTTCTGATGAAACACTCCTCTCATTATTTAATTTTTCGTTCACTCCCTCTTTTGTCCCAACCTATCGTCTTCTCCGTCCCTCACCACCGCCTGAAGTGAAAGCTTATACAAATGATTCCCACATCCAACTAAAGGAAACTGGTCCCTTTTTGTATAATTTTAGGATGTTGAAGTATCAAGCCCTGACCTGTCCTCAGATGTCTTTGTTGTTTGTCAGTGACAGTGAATCAACACAACCTCGTCATGTGGTGACTAATGAGCAGTCATAAGATGAAAAAATGCTTCAGGTCTGCATCTCTGCTTCATGTTGCTTGAGATGAGGGTCAGCAGTGGAAGTGGATTCCTCGAGTGTCTCAATAAGGCGAAGTTGGAGCGCCTTATTCGGACTGTCATGTTGAAGACAAAGCGGAGTCTTAAGGCTAATCTTTCAGTTTACCAGTCAATCCCATCCAAACGTTCCTCTATGGTCCTGAGCTCTGGGTAGCGAAAGGACGAGCTACCCAGAGTGTTCAGCCACCAGCCTGCGTACACGCTGTCTACAGCCGGTAGCTGCTTTGAGCTAAATGCTAGCATCTGGATGCTAACATAGCTACCTACAATGGATACGCTAACACCATCACAGCCTGTATATAAGAGGTGGACGTAGTCAGCGTCACGTCACCATTGGTTGGTGGTTTTTTGGAAGCAGAGGTGACACAAGAGGGTGGAGCCAAGTACAACTGCACTATGTTATGTTTCATGTTTAGTTTAGAGTCTATGTTTAGTCTTGTCTTATTGTTCACTTGTTAAGTTACAGTCACTCATGTCTCGTCTCGTCATGCACTGTCTGTCATTGCACTTCCTGTTTTATTTTGTAATTACCTTTCCCTCTCGCTTCAGAGCACTTCCTATCTGTAAGGTTTCCCGCCTGTTTGATTGTTGCCACCTGTTTCCCCATTACCTTGTGTGTGTGTGTGTGTGTGTGTGTGTGTGTGTGTGTGTGTGTGTGTGGGTATATATAGTCCTTGTCTCCTTTTGTCCTGTGCCAGTTTGTCTTGTGTCTTACCACTAATAGAGCCAGTGTTTTTGAATCAGTAAACTATTGTAGAATATTGCCTAAATCAAGTTTAGTTTTGTTCATGTTTTTTGCAATTCCTTTTGTCCATGTTTTTCCTCAGTGAGTGATTTTTTGTTGTAATTTATAACGATCTTGAGTAAAGACCTTTTTACTTTTGAAACCTCGTCTTGAGTTGTTGCTTTTGAGTCCCGTTCATAACAGATTCCAGTAAACATTTGTTTTGTTTTCGCACAAGCTGAAAGATTCATCTTGTTTTATCGTCTCATCATTCATCATGTAGGCAGATTTCTGGCTGGAGAACTGCCCCAGTAAAATAATCTCATATAATTGTTCACTGGAACAGAAAAATCCAGAAAACATTTCTCCAATATTCATGTATATGAACAGGAGTCACATGAGCGTTGTGGTGGTGCGGGGAGACAAAGCCCCAAACCCCTGCATTCCAGTTTCACCCAGTTCTGTGACTATTTTCAGGCCACAGTAGCATCTGAATGTCACATGAAAATAAATTTTCCTTGAGCAATTACCCATTTAAGTGTGAAGCACAACGCTCAGAGGCACCCGGTGAATTTTTGGTAAATATGCTTAATGTTTCAAGTCCCCTTTTGTTTGAGGGGAAAAGTGAGTTTAAAGAAAAACTGTGATCTTACACAAGAGGAGCTGATGGTGACCCCACCCTAAAACCAGAGGCTGGTACTGAGCCCCAGCTACATGTTTCCTGTCCTGAACACTGAAACTCCACAGAAGCTCTGATGACCTGCATGTGAATGTGAGTAATCCCTGTTCCCGGAGGCTTCAGATGTTTCTTCTTGCCCAAACCTGCTCCTTTAGTCATTTACAGTATGAACACTTTAAATCCGAACCTCAAGCTGGAGCCAACGCTACTTTTGGAAAGTCTCTCTTAAAAAGGCCTTTCTGGTCCTGCACTTGGTTACAAGCAGCAAAAGTCCCCATTTACGTATACGGACAAAATCCAGATCATCATGAAACACTTGTGGTCACATACTATACATGCTTCTGTTAGCCACATCACCAATTCATTCATATTTTAGGATCGGTACTGCTCCACTCCTCCAGTTTGGGATGTTACAGTCGACATAATTAGATGTTATACTGGACATACATACATACATACATAGCTCTACACCAGTGTTTCTCAAACTTTTTCAGACCAAGGACCACTTAACCAATAAAAAAACACTCACGGACCACCAACCACTCTTATGATCTCATCTCATCTTATGAGTCCAAAGGGTGCTGGTAATGCTCCGGAAGATGTTTCAGACAATGTTACAAGCACTTTATATGAAGCACACGGACTCCTTCACTGTAACAAAAGACCCCGCAGAAAAGTACCTTCTTTGTCTTTGTTGTCATCAGTGGTGATACTGCGCAGCCATGCTGCCTCCAGAGTCTCCTCCTACAGCAGACTGAAAGACACAAGCAGACAGTTTGTCATTCACCATCAGCTCTGTGGTCACACATTCACACAGAACACGCAGAAAACAGATTCACCTTGATGCCTGAGACACAGGTGGCACTCTGTGGCTGCACACAAATAGATTTGATGCATTTAATCTTTCGGGAGCATTAACATCTGTCGGCCTTTTTCTTTTCCCTTATCTCCCTCACACAAATAGCAAACTTTGACTTTCAATGACTACATTTATTCCCTAACGTTGAACCAACACCTAATTATAAGTCTAACCCTAAACTCAAGTCCTTGTCCTAAAATAACTTCTTGCAGAGGTTAGGATGGTTAAAGTGTCCTCAGTGGGGAGGTGTTTCATCATGTTCCTGTCCTTAAGCAGACAGACATGTGTTCAATAACACACACGCACACGCACACTAAGTATGCACTATGTTAGTATGCAGTATTCAGTATGTTTGTGTACAGTATGTTAGTATGCAGTATATTATTATGCAGTATGGAGTATGTTAGTATGTAGTGTGCAGTAGTATGCAGTATGGTAGTATGCAGTATGTTAGTATACAGTATGCAGTATGTTAGAATGCAGTATGGTAGTATGCAGTATGTTAGTATACAGTATGCAGTTTATTAGAATGCAGTATGCAGTATGTTAGAATGCAGTATATTATTATGCAGTATGGAGTATGTTAGTATGTAGTGTGCAGTATGTTAGAATGCAGTATGCAGTAGTATGCAGTATGTTAGTATGCAGTTTATTAGTATGCAGTATGTTAATATACAGTATGCAGTTTATTAGTATGCAGTATGTTAGTATACAGTATGCAGTTTATTAGTATGCAGTATGGTAGTATGCAGTATGTTAGAATGCAGTATGTAGTATGTTAGAATGCAGTATGCAGTAGTATGCAGTATGTTAGTATACAGTATGCAGTTTATTAGTATGCAGTATGTTAGTATACAGTATGCAGTTTATTAGTATGCAGTATGTTAGTATACAGTATGCAGTTTATTAGTAAGCAGTATGTTAATATACAGTATGCACTTTATTAGTAAGCAGTATGTTAGTATACAGTAGTAAGCAGTATGTTAGTATACAGTAGTAAGCAGTATGTTAGTATGCAGTAGTATGCACTTTATTAGTAAGCAGTATGTTAGTATACAGTATGTTAGTATACAGTATGTTAGAATGCAGTATGCACTTTATTAGTAAGCAGTATGTTAGTATACAGTATGTTAGTATACAGTATGTTAGAATGCAGTATGCACTTTATTAGTAAGCAGTATGTTAGTATACAGTATGTTAGTATACAGTATGTTAGAATGCAGTATGCAGTTTATTAGTATGCAGTATGTTAGTATACAGTATGCAGTTTATTAGTATGCAGTATGTTAGTATACAGTATGCAGTTTATTAGTATGCAGTATGTTAGTATACAGTATGCAGTTTATTAGTAAGCAGTATGTTAGTATGCAGTAGTATGTGATTTTGAACACAGCTACACAGTACAGTCGGGGCTTTTATGGTGGCAAAGGGGAAATGAATTTGTCTCACTGGATGCAGTCTTCACAGGCCACGCGCCTGATTTACCAAGAGATCCTTATTCCTACATTTGGCTTCAATCACCGAAGCAGAAGCAAAGACACAAAGTGAAAACTCTAAAGGTTGTGTCAGTGTCACAATAAGTGGCTAATGTCATATTGTCAAAATGCCACCAGGGGATGATCACATCTGCTCGTCTTCAGGCTGAGGAGCAGAGCTATAAACAAACATACATATTAAACAGCTTTACCAAACCCACAGGTCACTTTAAGGCAGAGGCTGTTTTTATAAACGCTCCTGTCCACATAGCATGCTTATCACTAATGTGTCTTTTCTGGGCTGTACACTCATTAATAAATATGTAATAACTAATCACCACGACCATGCATCTCAGATACTAAAACGTTTTTAAAAAGAACTCACAGCGTAACACACGTGAATCTTTAAACTGTCGGCAGTTGAGTTTTTGACAAGGAAGAAATATGCATGAAATAAGAAAACGTTCGTCAAAGAGACGATTTCTGAAGCTCAATGAACATCCAGCAGTGTGTTAGAAGAAGGGTGTTTCAGAGTTAAAGTATGTACCAATATGTCAAAGAGGGTCCTTGAGTGTGTGTGTGTGTGTGTGTGTGTGTGTGTCTCTATGTCTGTGTGTGTGTCTCTGTGTCTGTGTGTGTGTCTCTGTGTCTGTGTCTGTGTGTGTGTGTGTCTCTGTGTCTGTGTGTGTGTCTGTGTGTGTCTGTGTGTGTCTGTGTGAGTGTGTATGCATGTGTTTTCCAAGCCATTGACTGTAAGGTGACATTGCTGCTGAACAGAAAACAGAAACAGAAAAGTTTTAACACCACAGTATAGAAATACTCTGTTACAAGTAAAAGTCCTGTATTTAAAATGTTACTTAAGTAAAAGTGCAAAAGTATTTGCATCAAATTCTACTTTAAGTATAAAAACTAAAAGTACTCACTCTGCACAACAGCCCATTTCAGAATGACATATATTATATTATGATTGATGTGTTCATCATTTTTATGTTGCAGCTGGTAAAGAAGGATTTTAATTTATATATTTATTATTAATAATAATAATAATAATAATAATAATAATAATACCAATTAGCAGGAAATAGAAATACACAAAGTACTAGTTCGCCATAATTGTACTTAAGTACAGTAGTTGAGTAAATATACTTAGTTACTGTCCACTGCTGGAAACATACATGTGGCGCTGCAGCTGTGTGCACATGCAGCGACATTAGTGGCTCTGACATGATGTTACTATGAATTGAAGTTCTGCTGATGACCACGCGGCTCTTTAAACTCGTCTGATCTCTGATCTTTGATGTTT
This sequence comes from Cottoperca gobio, assembly GCF_900634415.1. NCBI lineage: Eukaryota > Metazoa > Chordata > Actinopteri > Perciformes > Bovichtidae > Cottoperca > Cottoperca gobio. Next base: position 8,288,791 of record NC_041377.1, read on the forward strand.
GAGCAGAAGCAGAATCAGAAGAATCATTATATAATACACAACTCTATGTGACCTTTCAGTCTCTAACTATCAAACAGTATTGAGTTGCAACAACATGAAGCAGGGCGTTCTCTCTCAGGATCCTCCTTCTGCTGGCAACCTTCCCATCACAAAACTGCCTCTCCACCAATTAAACTACACAAGTTTAAAAGAGACAGAGACACCTTATGGCTACACAACACAGTGTGTGTGTGTGTGTGTGTGTGTGTGTGTGTGTGTGTGTGTGTGTGTGTGTGTGTGTGTGTGTGTGTGTGTGTGTGTTTCATCCTGCACGTTTTACATGTTTGTGCCAAGCGTCTCCATGTCTTACTCTGAACAGAATTGTGGGTGTTTTATGGCCACACGGTATGTTGTACATGTGGCAACACGTCAGTTCCCATAACTGTGTGATCATACCAGGACACACACACGCGCACACACACGCACACACACGCACACACACACACACACACACACACACACACACACACACACACTGCTGCAGTCATTTATGTTGTGGTAACTGAGTTCAAGCCAAAGGTTCCCACAAAGCCACAAACATACGCAGAATTAGCTTTTGTAGGAAAACTTCAAACGGAAGTTAATAATATCGGAAAGTGTAAGTAACTGAATATATCACAACAAATCAACACACCAAACTACACCAATGACCTTCCTGTTGTTGCATGTACCATGCAGTAGGGTTAGGGGTTAGCCCCCCCCCCCCCACAGTTTGAATAGAAGTTCTAATGAGGAAGCGAACCAGGTCGCATGTCTCTTACAAGTGTCTCTTTCTGTCTCTGCAGATCTTACAGGTGAATCTAGTGATGTCCATCCTGCTGTATTTGATGGTCCTCGTGTACCTCTACGGTATCCAGGCAACCAACATGGACAGCGGTCGCCAGGGGCAACAGCAGCAGCAGCCGAGTCCCGACCCTTTGAACTCCCTAATCATCAAGCTGCTTCAGGCCGACCTGACGAGGGGGAAGACTAGGGTGAACCAGAGCCTACAGGGGAGAAGCAGGGACGCGTTGCCTCCCTACCTCACTGCCAGCTTCCCCTTAGAGGAGCAGGGCGATGCGGAGCAGTGGGGGACATTGGGGCGCGGCGGCGGGAGCAGCGACGGCGTGGTCGACCAGCAGGTGATGCTGTTGAACTCGGACCTTCTCAGGCAGCACAAGCGGTACAACTCACCTCGGGTGCTGCTGAGCGACCGGCCACCACTGCAGCCGCCGCCGCTATACTTCGCGGACGATTACGTGAGCGGAGGATTAGACGGCGGCGCAGCGGGAAACAAGACACGGAAGAAGCGTTACGCTGAGCACAAGAGCTATCGTGGGGAATATTCTGTGTGCGACAGCGAGAGCCAGTGGGTGACAGATAAAACCAACGCAGTGGACACCAGTGGGGACCCCGTCACTGTTCTGGCCAAAATTAAAACCAGCGCCACGCACGACATCAAACAGTACTTTTATGAGACACGCTGTCGGACCCCCAGGCCCTTCAAAGGCGGCTGCAGGGGCATCGATGACAAGAACTGGAACTCGCAGTGCAAGACGACGCAGACTTACGTCCGAGCGCTGACGCAGCTTCGCAATTCAGTGGGCTGGAGGTGGATACGCATAGACACTTCCTGCGTCTGCGCGTTGTCGAGGAAACGTCATAGGACGTAAACAAAACAATGCGAGCCTTGCTGGTCACAACCTGTTTGGAATTCTACTTCCTGTATGGGATTTCCTTTCACAGTGTTCCACCACAGGATTATGTGTCAGGGTGGCGAGGAGCAACACTCTGCTATAAAATGAAACTTTTACTGAAGAAATCTTGGGTCCATTTAAATGATATTTCACATTAATGTGCTGCAAATCCACAAGCCTCTGCAGGAAAACTCTCTTGAGAGGAACTGGGGAGGGAGGGAGCGTGTGATGGGGAACTGTACATATAAATTATTTAAATTATATGAAATGCATGTAGTTTATACATGTTCTATCTATATATGACGTATGAATATATTTGTGTTATTTATTAAAAGTATTCTTCTTCAAAAGGAAGAAAATGTCTATAAAAAGGAATGAAACAAGCTATGAACTCATTTTGAGACTGTTAACCGGAGCTGGGCTGCAAAGGTGCTCGACAGTAAGACTTTACATGTGCCTTGACCCGTGTGGGTGCAGAGCAGAGAGGGAACATGGGAGTCCTGTCCCGTGGACCAAACCCCTTAAAGAGGTGTCAGGCATCCTATGACCAAAACACTCATTTTATATTTGTGACCAAATGTATGCACTGCGTAATACTGCTGTAATAAACAAGTCCATTAATTCCTCTGGGAGAAAGTCTTGACCAAATAGAAATAAGAATTCCTCGATTCACAACGTTTTACTCTTAACTGTTATCATGAGCTGTTTCTGCTTCTTCCTATTAATAAAAAAACTATATTTCTTAAAGTTGGAAACATTTTATTAACAAATACCCATTTTACATTTTGAAAAAGATGACACTATGTAGGTTCTACGATGTTGAATGATACAGTCCTGATACCAGCTGCTGCCGTCTTTGCTCTGGGGGTTACTGATCATCACTTCTAAGATGGAGTACATGGGGAGCATTGATGCATTAATACATTAATACATTCCCAACAAGGGTTTTATCCAACTATAAGTTGTTGTTTAGCAGCAGCCATTGCAGAAGTCCCTCCCTCACTTTGAGAAGAAACTTCGTTACTGGCTTTGTGACACAACATGTGTTTTAGTTTACGGCCTTTTACAGGATTTCATCAGACCCAACTACTCCAGACTGAGCGAGCTGGAGGAGGGAGGGTTCTCTATGAGCAGCTAAATTAACTTAATGATTTTAGTTCACAATAAGTCTGGAGATATTCTATGTTTCTGTCCACAAATCCCATGAAAAAACAATGAACTGGTCCTACTAACAAGTACTGTGTGTATCAACGCCTGAAATATCTTCTTCCTCTGTGCCATGAGCTCCATTGTTGTTAAAAAACTATTAAAATCAATGAGCCACACTGTTGCACTGAGTGACATGTCCCTTTTTTCTTCTGATACACAGGGACTGTCCCAACCACACACATTGTCTTATGTCGATCGTCTTCAGTGGGAAGAACACACGGTCGGGACGTTTGAACTTACTAAGATGGACTAGTGTTGGTATCTTCCTGGGATGAGTTGATGATAACAAGCATATAGACCAGCCTTCTTTTTCAGATGTTTGAGGCACAATGAGCACATTGAGTGTTGTGTTGTCTGCCAGTCCTGCGTTTAGCGGACTTGAAAGACGAACAGAGATCATTGCTCAGAGGTCTGATCAACAGTCAAGCTCACCACATGGGGTAAGAGGTGAACAGAGGGACTACAAGTGTGTGTGTGTGTGTGTGTGTGTGTGTGTGTGTGTGTGTGTGTGTGTGTGTGTGTGTGTCTACTGATTCTTAAGTGTCAGAAAGTCCTGAAGCTGCCTCTCATCACTTTCCTCACATTCAACCAAGGATTGTTGTAGAGGACTGCTACAATGGCTCCCACTGTGTGCGGGAGGATAAATGCAGAAAGAAGAAGTGATGCTATCACTGTGGCGTTCTTATTATCTATCATATCAGTCACAGTATTTAGAGTTAGGCCAGAAGCCTTCCTGAGGGTACAAGCCTGAACTTAATGGTATTATTCAGGAGCAAACCAGCCGGATCATAATGTTCTTTATTGTCTATCTGCTCAAACATACAAATAGGTCCCAATGAAGCCTCAGAAAAGGAAGTTTAAAAAAAACTCTGTAAAAATAGACAAATGAATGCGATATTTTGCAAAGCTCAGAAACAAATGTGATTGCATGCCAACACCCTGCAGTCTTCATGCAAAACAGCCACGTCACATAAATGTAAAGAGTGCCTCTTTACATTGGTAACGACGGAACGAACGAGAAGTAACTGAGAAAGTGAGCAATCAAATTAAGCAATGTGCAGTGAGACAGAAACAGACCAGAGGCAATGTGATTGACAAAGATATGAAGCAGTCATTATCAAATTCCTCAGAAGTCACTGCAGATCACAGACTGTGGTGTTAGAGATGAAGGTATGCTGTGTGTTGGATGGTATGTGAGGATGCAGGAGGACTCAGCCAATCAGAAGACAGTGAAGAGAAGCTTCCGGTTTCACAGTGATAAATAGCGTGACAGGAACACATGTCCTGAGTTACCATGAGGTATGAGTCAACGCAAGAAGTAACATTAAGAACAGATTTCACTGTATTGTTTCCAAATGGACTGATCTTCAAACCATTATCTTGGGAGGCTTTGCATTCATTCTTTGTCCAAGAAAAAGCTTTAAACACAATAAAAGATAGTTGGTTTACAAAATATCTTCGTTTTTTTACGCATTGTTCTCATACTCATAGGCCAAATATGTGATGTCAAGTTCAGATGTTTCCCAGAGTTGCAAGTTTGGTAGCAAAAACTATTACACGAACATAAAATACGGATGTCAAACAAACAAGTTGCAAACATGCATCAATGATTATCAATCAGATGGAAAATAATCTGCAGAACAAAACCAGAGAAAAAGATCCTTTAGAAGCAAATTGACTTAATGGGTAATATGTGAAGGTGCTTTGGCTATTTTCTTCTTTAAACACAACTTTCACATCTGATTGCAACAAATTCATGTATGTCCTCATGGGTCTGCTGAAAGGCACTCTAGAAATGTAGCAGGTCAATAACTGAAGCAGGTCAGTGGAATACTACAGCAGCCATTACCAGCGTCATCGACACGACACGGTACTACACTGAACTACTCTTCACCCTTCTGAACAATTAACACTACTTTCAAATGTTTCCAAATGTTTGCTGGCAGCTGACGTTGAGCTAGCATTGCTGCTACACATTCTGCTGATCCATCTCAGCTTAATTCACTAACACGCTACTCGCTGTACTTCAAGTATTTAGGGATCTATTAGCAGGAATACTAAGTTTTCGTTTGTGTATAATCACCTGGAACTAAGAATGGTTGTGTTTTTGTTACCTTCGAATGAGCCCTTCATATCTACAAAGTTGCAGCGCCATGTTTCTGCAGGAGCTCAGAAAGACAAGCCGACCTCGGGCTCTAGAGTGTGTAGTGTCTCCGTCCCTTTAAACAGGGGTAATGCTGATGGGAAATATACTAATGACAGAGCAGATAACATTTAGTAATTCAGAAAATGTACGGACAGATTTTGTAAAGTGATAGAGGAAGTGACGAAGAAGCCCTCATTGGCGTAAACGACACTCTGAAGGGGGATTTTCCCTGCAGGGCATATGCTTTACCTTCTTGGCCACGATTCTTCCACATGGAACAGGATTCGCTCACAAACTCTATACTGCTTACAGTAAACTGTACTGTAAATGTCTGCGCCATAACATGCAGATACTGCACAGTCTATGTAAAGGTCTTGTGTAACTTTTATTAAGTGTCATTCTGAAGCACTGATGTTCCATATTTACTGATTAAAAACATACAGGAGCATTGAATAAGTGTAACATCTCTTCTTTTGGTTGATTTGGGTGCTGAGTGGTGAGCAAGCCGTTTGCCCATCAGACTGTTCCAAAGGATTTGCATTGCAAGGCATCGGATTAGGTCCATGACTACTTCCTGTCACATACACTTTGTGGGATTAACCAGCAACCTGTTCTGAGTCAATCAATCAATCAATCAAAAAACTTTATTGTCATTTCGAGCTATACAATGTACAATTCAAATGAAATTTCGATGTCCTGGCTTACTGTAAAAGTGACTGTAAAATTGGTCATAAATATTTAAAAGTGTTGTGGTGCTGATGCATAAATATAAAATAAAAAGTGTACTTAAAATATAAATGTACTTTATATAAATAACATATATACACTCTATAAAATATATACATTTAAGAGTTCATTAGAGTGGAGTTCACATCACATTGCTCAGGAGAAGAAGTTATTTCTGGTTCAACAGTCTGATGGTTTGGGGAAAGAAACTGTTGCAGAGTCTGGTAGTTCTGCTCCTTATGCTGCGGAACCTCTTGCCAGAGGGCAGCAGATAGAACAGGCCGTGGTGGGGGTGAGTGGGGTCTTTTATAATGTTTTGGGCTCTGGTGAGGCAGTGTTTATTAGCAGTGTCCGATGATCCTCTCCGCTGTCCTCACCACTCTCTGCAGAGACTTCCAGTCTGAGGTGTTGCAGTTTCCAGACCAGGTAGAGATGCAACTGGTCAGTTTGCTCTCTATGGTGCCTCTGTAAAATGTGGTGAGGATGGGAGGGGGGAGCTGTGCTCTTTTCAACCTGCGCAGAAAGTGCAGGCACTGCTGTGCCTTTTTCACCAGTGAGGAGGTGTGAAGGGACCAGGTCAGACTATTTGTGAGTTGCACTGGCAGCTTAACCGTAGCTTATTTGTCAAAACCAATCTTTTTAAAAAGACCATTAAAGAGAGACAGGGAATGAGGGGAAGAGAGTAGGGGATGACATGCAGCACACAGTCTGAGCATGGGAATCAAACCGGGGACTCGCTGTTCAGGGCATTTTCATTGGATGTAAAAAAAAACATGATTGAAAATAATTTGTATGTTCGTGGAGTTTTACAGAATCATCCAATTTCAACACTTTTGTCTGGTGATGTTCGATTCCTACATGTTGCAAACTAGAGTGCTAAAACATTTCTTGTAACGACTGAAATGGAGAATAATATAACTTATTTTGAATATTCAGAAAAATATGACTTCTGGGGGTAATGGAGGTACACTTAAAGCTCTTAATGATATGGAGAATAATCGGGACTACGCTGGCTTTACTTTTGTATGCTGAGGAACTCAACAGTAGATTTTGTACCCTGACTGACACTGGAACTGCATCCCTTTGGTACCAGAGAACAACAATAGACAACAGATACTGTACACAGCTTATTGAAGCCCAACTTGTACTGGTGAGAAATGTACTGAGATTGTGCCTTTAACTACTGGTGTTCTACTGTTCGGTAGAGCTTCAGGTAATGTTGTACGCTGATGAGACAGTTCTATTCCTACAGAAGATTACTGTCGTTTGAAGTTGTTACAGTTGCATATTCTGTTGCCAACAAACCTTGATGGAAACGATAAGAGGCACAAAGCTTGGTAGTGATGTTCGCCAAGTCATGAGGTCATCCCTGCTGATTATCACATCATGTCAATCAATTAGCTCCTTTGATTATCCATTACCTCTCTCAACCCACCACTAACCCCAACGTCCTCTCCCATTTGTTCCCCCTCACCTGGAGGTGCGATCAGACACATAGCCCTTCTGAAGCGGACTCATGCAGAACCTATAGGTGGGGGGGGCTTGATTTGTTATACATTTGAGGCAGGTGAGGGAAGCGTTAGGAGGTAGCAGCAGAATGTGTCGTCTCTAATGACCATGTGGTTTTACAGAAGAGTAAAGCTGATTTAAGGAGATGTACATACATGCAGAGCAGGGATTTGAGGCTGTAATCTCCTATTCCAAGAGAAGCTTACCATTTGTCAGGCTGCAGAGGAGAGCCGATCAGCAACGCCTTCAATGTGCTGACTGAACGTGTGCTTATGTTTGAAGTGCTTTAGGTGCAAAGGGCAGATTTCAGTGAATGAAAGAAACCGATCCTTCGACAGACTGCTGCTCTCTGAGCAGGACTGAGCAGCAACACCTCTGTAATTGCTGACAGAAAGTACTACACAGGTAGTTCAGATATTATTAATTAATTAATTATTATTAATTTATTTATTTAAACTATGCATGTGGTCCTATGCTGTCTGCAGATGAAGTAGCTGCCAAAGAGTTTCATCTACCACATTTTAGTGTTTAGGGGTACATAACTGAGTTGCCCCACAATACATGTATTTCTCCCTGCATGATTATGCCTTCCCATTAGCTCTTTCATACCTTCTCCTAGAGCCAGAGCTAAAACTGCCGACACGGCCAACTCCTCTAATCTGTGATGTCACACCAACGTACAGCTCCAGACAGCATTAGTAGGGGAACATGGCACAGGTGATTGTAAGAGCAGCCAGAAAGATTACGTATTGGAGGCGTTGCTGAAAACATAACCTGAGAGAACCCCCCCCTAAACCTTTCTGTTACATGTTCTGATGGTTAGAAAAGGAGGATCGTTAAGGATAAAAGCTTAAATAGACTTCTTAATGGTTTCCTACCCCTAAAAGAATGAAGATTCACTAGCATTTTGTGACATTCCTTAACTGGCCCTGCCAGTACCAGACCACAAAAGGAAGAATTCCCTGCTCTTGTATGCCTTTCCCTAGATCAACTCTGCAGCTTGGCTCTGGTGTTATAGTCTTAACTTATATCCCTATTGCATGCTTGACAAGCAAGAAAAGACACTGGATTAAAACAGGGAAATAGGATTCTTTCAGCATTGCACAAAACCATCTTGACAGACGTGGGCGTAAGGAGGGCTTGCTGAAGGTTTTTCCTATCAATCATGCGTTGATACCTCTACGGGGATTTGCAGAGAAGGATATTCTGTATCCTGTACCGGGCTGTTCGCGCTGAGCGGTGTGTGAGATCTGTGTCTAGAACTAAGACACTGAAAGCTATTTAGGGCTTTTCACACAGTCCTAGAGCCTGCAGACAGCCTGAAGGTCAAAGATCACTAGTGTTTACAGATGGCAGGATCACAACCAGGATAAGAGGTGTCGACGAGCGCTTGGTGTTACTGTATTTCTGACCGGCGCTCACCCATCATACATACATAACAGAACAATCTGTTAAACTTTGGTCCTCAGAGTCAAAGAAGTTCAAAAGAGGTTTTGTTTTCACCCATATTTATGTTCTAGACTTCCATGTGTGAAGTCATTTGGCTGGAATTCGATGCATTACGTGATAAGATGCTTGGCCGTCATTATCAAGCTGGGGTGGGGTCGTGGGCGGTGATTGGTGGAAGTCATTATTTTATATATATTATATAAAGATTAAACATCAAACATGAACCGTTATTGAAGCTGAGTGCCTAGGAGCACTATTTGGCAATGGAGGAGATTTGAGTATAATTGGGACTGGGACTTTTCAGAACTGCCATCACGGTGTGAATGGAATTGACTTTGAAAAATAAGCATTTAAAAAGCATAACGGAGGACATTATAGACACACAGGAGCTTATCTTCTCTATGTTCTTACATAACATTCAGTTAAATCAGGACTGACACAATAACTGGCTTCATGCAGGGACTGAAATCCAACATGTGTCGGGTTGAATTATCAGACCGGCCTCCAACTCTTGGGGCTCAACATTCATTGTGCATCAGTTAATTAATAAATCAATAACCACGAGTCAGCCTCCTACATCGACTTCCTCTCCCAATTAAACAAAAGCCTTTGAAAGTTTCAGAGTGAAATGTTATGAAATTCCAGACATTCGCGTCTCTGATGTTGATGACTGTAGACAGATACATATTACAGGTCACCTGGTAGATATTAAGATAAAAGAGCCCATCATAATATTCAAACCTACAAACGTTGAAGGATTTTCATTGCCTTTCATACACATTTCTCCAGCTCTCATGCCAGGGCTCTGTTTTCTGAGGATTACAGTATTGTACAGGACCAGGTCGTACAGAGCGAGTGCTTCCTTCAGCATCAGACATTCCACTAACGGCTTTAAAGGATCCACTAACGCAATGTTTTTAAACTCCAGTGTTTCAAGACACAAGTCCTAATATGGTCGTCAGGGCCTCACAGCCCAGGAGAGCTTTGTTCTGCAATACTTCAAAAGCTTTGTAAAGGTGAGCATGAGATAAGTTACCATCATGCTGCAAAACAGAAACAAGTTGATTCACTTTGATTTAAGGTAATTTCAACACGTATTCAAGCTGTGGCTACGATCACACAGAGTTACTACGCTGTTCAGCAACACATTTCCTGCCACTGATTTACTTTCTCTCCGCTCTTGGAAGTTCATTTGGCCCTTTTTAAACAAACACGAGTCAACGATCAATATGTGATGCCGTCCCAGGACCAGGAGACTGAACCTCACATCAGGGTTCACATGTTTCTGAAGATTACACAAGAATGTGCTTCCTCCTCTACCAACATGTCACAGCCTCAGTGCTGGCAGAGGGCCCTGACATGGGAAGGGAAAAGAAAAACAGCAGCGCTGCCAAATTCTTGATCAAAAAGAAAGAAACGCTCAAAGTCTTAAGAGAATCTTAAGCTTCAAGCTACATCGAGTATTGACTCTGGCAGCAGTTGAGAGGAGCCATTTCATTAGGTGACAGTCCTGTGTACATGAGAGGGTGGGCCCAACACACACACACACACACACACACACACACACACACACACACACACACACACACACACACACACACACACAGGAAGTAGAGGAAATGAGAAGGTGTTTTTTTACTGACATGATTGGCAGGTGAAGTTTTCTGAGATGTGAGGCCCCTGAGCTGCAGTGAGAACATCTGGAGTTAAATGCAGCATTGACCACCCACTAGGTCTGTGTGTGTGTGTGTGTGTGTGTGTGTGTGTGTGTGTGTGTGTGTGTGTGTGTGTGTGTGTGTGTGTGTGTGTGTGTGTGTGTGTTTGATGGAGAGCAGGGATCAACAAATGTTGCTTTGCAGAGTAATGTTGGGCGACACACACCGACACCGACACCGACACACACACACACACACACACACACACACACACACACACACACACACCACTTAAGAATCACATTGCTTTTTTCACGTTTGCCGTTTCTTTGCAAAGCTTTTTGGTCCCAGAATAAAGATAAAATATGACTTTATTACTTGATGACGGTTGGAAGATTATAGAACTGTTTCAGGTGATTCTCCTGTTTTGGCTTCACTAAAGGATCTTTGTGTGTCGACGAACTGTTGTAATGAAACCCTTTCAAAGAAAAAGAAAGCTCTGTTTCCCGTCGCCCAACAGCTACAATATATAGATAAACAATAAAGAACAGCAGATGACTTTTACCAAATGTAGCACAGCCAGTGAGAGACGTCCGATATGGAAAGTTGTGGAAGAGAAGGAGCTTTATTTATCATTGTTACATTATCACTGACCGTCACTGAGTAACTGAAGATGTCTGATCTCTTTACTCTTTCAGGATGTTTTGTAGGCTGTGTGTGAAAGCTGTGCTTCCTCAGCTGTCATCCTACCAGGGCGTATGGCAGCGCGTGGTTCTCTTTGGTAACCAGGTGTTCTTCCTCGGGCTCTTTCTCAGATGCGTTCGGTGTGTCATTGGACTCTCGTGCATTAGATGGAGGGCGTGCTGCCTACTTCCTTATTAGTTTATAAAAAAATATTACTGCAAAGAGCAACACTGTTGCTGCAAATAAGGCAAGAGAGGTGGCTGCTAACTTACTATGGTAGTTAATATATGTTTAGCACTTAATGCCTCCCGTGTAGCTGCACATCCTGCAGCTCTCACAGCAGATTCAAACATTTCACTGAAGAATATTTATCTGACACTGTCCGATCATGAAGACATAACTTTAGATTGTGTGGAAATCAAAGAGAAATACATTTTATTGATTGAATATTATCTGTGATGAACTTCCATAGACTAATCGAGCCGGGGCTCCATCAGCTGTGTGAAACCATCTGCAGCAAATCAGGACCGAGAGGAAAAATCCAAAAAGTGAGATTACGATTTGAAGGAATTATACTGCAAGTCAACGTCATATGATGAACAATATAGAAATATTAATATACGTGTCCTCCAGGATCCAATGGAGGAATCTCTTTGTCTTAGAGTCCAAACTGTCACTTCACTCAGTTCACTTCAGCTGCGTTCAGTCTGAGCGTAACTTCAGGGAAGTCAGTCAGTGTCAGGTTGATGCAGTTAAAGGTCATCACAATTAATATTGTTTTCCATCTTAGACATTTCATTACGACCCCCAGCGAAGCGGTTTGCCGGCGCTGTTTTGTCTTCAGTCACGGCAGCAGATCCGACTCCAGAGACATTAATGTGCGTCTTCTCTTCATCTAACCAAACGTGTCTCTGAGATCGTCACAATCACACAAATGTGCCCCAAAGTAAAAGAAACATGAAAAGAGTATTTGTGCGTTCTCCTCTTCACCCTTCTCTTCCGCCCGAAGACATTTAAAATGTCCTGCAGATTAAAGTATTGTGACAGGTTTTCTATTTCAGCAAAGGATGTTTGCCTGTGTTAGTTGCAGTATTCTGCTGCTTCACACCTCTCCAGTGTTGTCAGGGTCATCTTATGGGCTGAAGTCCTCTGAGCACACAGCTCACACGAGCCTGGCTGCATATCTGCACGCATGGCAGAGCCTCTGAAAATGATTGATTATATTTAATACTGTAAACTCCACAGAAGGAATGTAAAATCCCTGATGTGAAAGCAAACACGCAGCAGAGATCTTGCTCTCTATTCCATCATGCAGCTGAAGTGCTCTGAACACTTCCCCCTTTGTGTCTTCAATTTTTTAACAAATACATGGATCACTACGTGTTCTGCAAACCTCTTCCACAACACTAGATTTGTATTGTTTGTAACTTAAGTTTTAATAACAGCGTTCTAACTTTTATGGTCAACAGTCATGTCTCCTTTAAATACACAGCTTCATTCCCTGAGAGCTTCTGCAAGTGTGGACACTCCTTATGAGATGAAATGAATAATGGAAATCATTTAAAAAGATGTGCAAATTATGAGCAGAGATTAAGTCACACATCAGAAGATTTTATATTTTATGGGAGAAAAGTAGGCAATTTGGATACTTTCGTAATTGGAGTTGATTATGTTTATTATCCCGAGAGAATAAAAACAAGCGACAGACATAAAGCAGATAGAAGACTCACAGCATGCATACTGAAGGCAGGACTGCACCAACCTGCAGGGCCTGTGCAGACAGAATAACTCATAAACATGCAGCAGGAACAATACAGCAATAAATCATGTGCATGTAACACAACATTCACCGGTTCCTCGATGAATCCTAATGACTTCCTCGGGTGCCATCAGGACGCTGACGTTTTGTTTTTCAGTGAAATGTCTTGAAAAACTGTTGAATGAACTTTCAAGTCATGTGACCTCAAGAAGAATCACTTTGGTGCTTCCTTAACTTTCCATCCAGCAACATTATCAGGTCAAAACCTTAATTAGTCCAAAGGACTGAAATGAAACACAGAACTAATGACTTTGTTTTTAGTTAGCCACTGTTAGCATGCTAACGCGCTAAATGATACAAACAAAACCCAGCAGCAGCCGTTTGTTCACAGAATCTGCAGTTATTATAGATTCTCCTGAGTCGGAGCTGGACAGAAGGAACAACGATGCCTTGGGCAGTTGTAGAATAAATAAAAAATACATATACATAAAATAACCACATCGCTATAGATGTTAGCGTCTGTGCTTCAGGAACTGTGGACATAATGAATCTAAAGTTTTAGCTCCTTGTCGAGTGACTGTTGCCAGGCTGCAGCGGCGCTGATATGATGTTGACTTTGAGCAAAGAGAAGTCCTTTTTAATGAGAAATGTGCAGAAAGCCTGTGAGAGCACTAAAGAGTGTCTGACTGTCTGCAGAGTACATGCAGGCCGATACATCAAGCTGATACTTCAGGCTCTCACTCCTCTCATAATATCTGAAAGACAAAGCGTAGATTCCTCCGTTGTCTGACCTTTAAAATTAAATGAAATACTGTAAACTGTTTTTTACAGGGATCTTGCCTCTATTTTTGAGCTTGTTATGATACACTTTAGCCTTACTTTAGACACTTTGGGCTTTAAATAAATGTTCAGGTGTTTTAGCAGTGTAGCATGTCCTGCAGGACTTTCAGTTTCCCATGTCGAGCAGTCAGAGGATGAGGAGTGAGACTGAAATGTGAGGAGACAGAGATCTTCTCCGTCCTGTTCCCATAACTCCTCGACATAATGTTATTTTAGTCCCTGTTGAAGTGGAGTCATAACCCGGCCGCTCTAAATACTACCTCGTCTGTTCCTCTCACAGCTTGAGTGCCCCAGTTTCGATCATAAAACCTCATGTTTATCTTTTTAAGTAACAAAAAATGGCAACTGTGGCCTGTAAGGCAGACGGATCACCAGGAGAAATATCTGTCATTTCTCTGTGGTTCACAGATGGGTTCTGTCATTAGTCACAGTCTGGCTACTAGACAGATTCCACCTAAATGTATATTCTTCCTCTTGCATGCAAGTGAAATATTTATATGTTGGTCAAACAATGTTCTGGAAAGCATAAATACACTAGCTCCCCTGGTTGAGCTACAGAAGGGTTTCACTTCCTGTAACTCTGGGTATCTCGTGTTTTATAGAAAAAGCCGTTCCAATGAAAACTGTTCAAAGCGAGGTCTGCATATGATATTATATAAAACAACTTACTGCTAAATGTGTATTCATGCCTTGACCCCTCGCCAGGGCTGCAAATGTGCACCGGCCAACGGCCCCTTCCCCACTTCCTACCCCCACACCTCCAGCTCCCTTGCTCGGACCACACCCCTCTTTGAACTCAGCCTTCACAATGTTCTTAAATACTCTTCTGTAAAGTTTCATGAACACATCCTGTACTGTTGTGACAAAATCTGTCTACAAATATAAACTGTTGACAAAGTACTGAAACCTCCATGTTGTCATGATGACACACACACAGACTCACAAGATAAAAACAACACCCGCTTTGATTATGTGAGCACCACAAACTAAATCCCATTCACCTAATTTTACTAGGTTTGCTGTTGCCAGAGGTACATAACATGAAGAAAGTATTTAGCTGGCAGACACATCTGACATGTTCAGGTGTGTTTAGTCTTGTGATCCACCTCATGCTGGAATACTTTAGTTAGTGCACTCATAAAGGACACTTGGGGCAAAAAGCTTTCTGAATGGGATTAAATGAGACACACGCACGTTGGTGCAAACACAGTTTGTGCAGGGCACAGAAAATAAGCACTCAGAGCCCAATGTGATGTTGATTTGTGACAAAATAAAGCAAATAGGCCACCTGTCAGCATCATCAGCCACAGAGAACAGTTTAACCCAGGATGTGCTAGCCTGGGTTAAACTGTTCAATTGTTAAGATGTGTTGAGACTGATTTATTCTAACATTGTGAAACAGTTAAAGAAAAAGAGAAACTCAAGCTGTTGCTACACTTTATTTTATTGTTCTAAAATTAAGCACTTTATTTTAAGGTGCACAATTTTTCAAAGGCTACTTTATTTATTTTCTCTTTTATTTTTAAATGCAGCCCGAGAAGCACATTATACATATCTAGGGTATTATATATATCTGTATAGTTCAATGTTAAGTGACAATAAATATTGTCTAAATGTTTTTAAATTGTACTTTCTTTATTAGATTTGACAGTCAGATGTTGATGACGTGCAGACGTTGATACAGCTACTAGGCTACTTCAATATATCTCACACTAATTCATAACGCAAGTTAGACATTATGATGTTCCAGGACCTTTGCTCGCAGACTTTTTCTCTAACTGGACCTCTTAGAATTTTAGTTGAATACCCCTGAGCTCGACCATCACCCCAACATGCGCACACACCCCAACATGCACACACACTCCAACATGCACACACACTCCAACATGCACACACCCAAACATGCACACACACTCCAACATGCACACACACTCCTGCACTCAGAGAGGGTTAGCAACAGCCCCCCCCCCCCACCTGAGCTGCGAGACAGGAAGAGACATGAGGAGAGAGGCGTCGAGGGAACAGGCAACAAAGAGACATCCTCACTGTGTGACGTGAAACATGGCGCGGAGCACAGCTGCGTTTTGTTATAGTGGATTGCTGATGAGCATAACAGTGTTCATTACAACTCGTATATCTCATTTAAATATTTAATCTAATTAACAATGTGTCAGAATGTGACAAGAATGTGACGCACTCGCACACACACACACACATAGTATATATATGATGAGTCACGCCTCTATTAAACGCCAGGGCGTCGAAAAGACTTACGGCTACCTGCGTAGCATTTACGTTTTCGCTTTTCTATTCGTCTGCGTCTATTAGCTTTTGTCCGTGCTTATGTACTCTTGTATGTTTTCTGCAGAGGGAAATGAGCCCGTATAAATCAAGTGCTCATTTTCATTACTGTGACTCGTCCCTTCCTAAATAAATAAAGAGAACGCCTCATCTCTCCTATTTCCTCAAGATGCATTTTAGAAAAAGGCGCAGAATAGAAAAAGGAGAAGGGCCCTCTGTCTCCTTTAATATAACAGGATCTGCACCCACAAACACATGTACACACACATCCATGCAAACGCCTTGAAAAGACAAAGAGGGAATTTCCAGACCCCGACGGTCCCCGTCTGTGGGCTCACACACCCAAACACGTATTCACGCCTGCACTTCAATGAAGGCGAGTCCCCTGAGGCCTGGAGCCGTGCTGGACTACGGGTACTGAGAGGAGTTAAGCCTCTTTAGGGACACAACTTAGTGGCCGAGGGATCAGGCGTTAGGACACAAGGCGTGTGAGAAATCCTTCATGACAAGAGCTTTCTTTCAGAGTCACTCCAGGTCACCTCACAGCAACAATAAGATCTTTGGAATGAATAAGGACAGGATGCCAGGCAGGCATCATGCCACAGCTGGGATGCACTTTGCTCTTGGGTCGCTCCAGTCACCCTCTGAACTCAGTGAAGCTTTGCTCTGTGTCTCATCGACAGCTGCTGAAATGTGTCTGCAGCTGGACGGCATCGCTGAGGAACCGACAGAACTTCAAGTTCTGCGTGATGTGATATTCTTGTGACTACATAGATTATAAGATGAGGGGGCAGAAGGGTCCTGTCGAGTTTGTAAGCGCCTTGTAGAACAAAATAAGTGTTTCCTGATCAGCAGGTCGACATCATTGCTTTTTACAAATCACTGTTAAATAATAAATCTGGTTTATGTTTCAACGCTATGATAAAGGTTAAGGCAGTGGTTCCCAAACCTTTTCTGCATGGCCCCCCTTTTGTAATTAAGAATATTTTCGAGCCCCCCTGGGAGCCCTGTCACAAACTTGTCCATATTATGCTCTGTCAGACATCCGATCTGTAGCAGGAACTGCAGCCAAACAGAAATATCATTGTTATTAAAAATGGATTCCAGCAGCATGACTGAATACAGAGGGCATGTATGGAGCTTAACACCACATCTGTGACGAGCTGCATCCAGAATACAACTCCAAAGAATCATGTGTTTAATAATTATTTAGAATTATTATAAATTAATTTGCTAAAGAGCCGTTTCATGTATTTTGCTGGGGGCAGCATGTCGAGGCCGGAGCAGCTTCCTGTTATGAGCGGGCTGATGAGTGACGTGAGGGCGTCGGGATGTTCAGGGACCGAAGGTCAAAGGTTACAGCTTGTTGAATGTGCAGAGGGTGTGTGAAGTGATGTGGGGGAGCAGGTCGTGTGTTTCCATCCGTGTTTCTCAGAACATGTGGACGCCATCAGTGCTCGTTGTGGTTTTACCCTTCAAGTGTAACGACGTTCTGTTACAATTATGATTTGCTGCTTAATGCATCCTTATGTTGTGATCAAACTTAAAGCCTTAAATTAAAATTTCACTGGAGACTTATACATGGGACCAATAAAATACACTGATAGACTGCAGACGATGTGCAGTCTGCTCGCAGACACGTTTTCAGAAATGTGTCAACGATGTGACAGAGAGTTCACTGGAAACACTATCCATCACCACATCAGCTCATGTGGCTGTCAGGCTGCCTATTAGCAGCCTGCTGAAAGTGCCATAAATTACGATAAGAGGACGTAATGAACTATATTGATCCCGGTGGGGAAGCACGGCAGCAGAGAGCAAGTCTCCAACTCATCAAAACTCAGCTTTGATTCACTCATAAACGATCAAGGACTGTGTGTTGCTGCTTTACAAAAGCATCATTCACTCCATCCTGCTGCTTCACCATGTTAACCATCTCCAACAAAATCAAACGTACCAGCATCACATGCTGCCACAATCATCTGCCTCCCCTGAGCCGGTCTATCAGATCTGAGCCTCTGTATGGTCAGCTGCTATGTGTTGCTATGTGTGCAGAAGTAC
Source organism: Cottoperca gobio (assembly GCF_900634415.1). Taxonomy (NCBI): domain Eukaryota; kingdom Metazoa; phylum Chordata; class Actinopteri; order Perciformes; family Bovichtidae; genus Cottoperca; species Cottoperca gobio. Next base: position 8,306,845 of record NC_041377.1, read on the forward strand.
AATCATTTTCGTATTTGTACGATAATTTTGCTCTTTGTACAATGTACGATCAATAATGCCCAAAAATGCCGATAATACGACGTCGGTTGTTCTCTCACCCGACGCTCATTTAAAGAGAGTTTGCGTGAGATAGCTAAAGTGCTTCCATATGTAATAAAAGGGGAGTAAGTGAAAATATTCTTGTCAGACTGATGGATTTATGGACACATACCTCTTTCCACGCATCATAGCTACGTCATCTTGATTACAAAACGAAACAAAAAAAGTGGGTATATCTGTAGGGGTGTAAAAAAATATTAAAAACACATGTAGAATTTGACTTTTTTACGCCTCTGTTCTCGTGGTGATGACTCACGTACGATCACTTTCCTTAAAACACGATAGTTTTAAGCCTTTGCTTCTATAATTGACCATTTCCCATTCTACATGGAATGTGTTTATTTGTATGTTTCCATTACTGGCAGCGAAACAAAGGTCACTCCGGCACAATAAATCCGCTGTAAATTAAACTAAAGCTGTATTTTCACAATGCTAACTAGCCTTGATGCAGCTCTGCAAAGGGAGCTGCGTTGATGTTTGTCTGAAACACAAAAGCACATAAAATAACAAAATGAAGGCTTTGACAAAACCCCAAAGCTAGTACATCCCTCTCATTACACCAGTTAAAGACGGATGCACATCAATACACTCGCATGTCTTTACGTTAAATATGAAGCTACCACCAGTAGCCGGTTAGCTTAGATTAGCATACAGACTGGAAACAGAAGCAAACAGCAAGCCTAGCTCTAACGAAGCTAACACAATCTGCGGAGCGTCACTTGTAAAGCTCAGTAACAAACATGTTGTATTTTGTTTGATCAATCCACACTTGTTTAAGGGCGATACTACGCTAGGCCAACTGGCTTCTAGCTGTAACTTCATATTTAGCAAAAAGGCACAAGTGGTTTCAATATCCTTGTGTAAGGTCGCAAAATGTCAGCTTTTATTTTAAAGTATTTACTGTTTCTTTGTAAGGATGGACAACAGCTCTTATAACATCACACAAGAAAACTAAAGCCCCGACTGCTAAAACTATATTAGGGTTCGCAGCTCAAGGTGACACACACAACTCCTGTGTGTATTATTGGTAAAGTGTGTGATGAATTCATTCTGAACTGTTCATTAATATGCTCTCCTGGACTCTATTAGTGTGACTGTGGCACTTCTGTCACTGCACTGTGGAAATAACTAGCATGGAGGCTGCACACCGTCACTGTATAAGAACCTTCATAACTCTGATCTGAAACCTTCTGTTGGGACTTTGAGCTGGAGGAGGACACGGGACACGGGACACTGGACGCGGGACAGATCTGTGCTCAGAGACGTTGATCAGTGGACTCTGCTCTGCAGGTTTGAACACAGGCTGACCTACAGGTGAGCAATTGATTTGAATGATTAATCCGACTTTATTCGATCTTATTTTCACCCAAATACTAATATTTGATTGAGCTTTTCCCAGTAACAAAGCATATGTAAACTCCTCACTGACATATTTGTGGAACTTGTGATTTGAATGCCTCCAAGTCAGTAAGACGTCATAAATGGAACTGAGTTTGTGTGTGTCAGGAGCAAGAGGCCTGACCTGGATCAAGATGTCTCACATGAAGAGGTTTCAAGGAATTCCCATGTCCAAGGTACGCTATGAACGTCTGCAGCCAAGAACAGCTCGACTGTAAAGACTTTACACAGGGATAATGTCGCCGTTTTTAGAACCGCTCAAGCGTACAGTCACATATCGATCCCACATCAGCCCGGCGGATGATTCTTCCACGAATATCTTTCAGTGGAACCAAACCATTTCCGAGAAGAGACCGTAAACATCAAGTAAACAGCTTCCATTTCCACAGTACATTTGTTCCACATCTGTATTTAGTATTTGGGTCCAGATCTGCTGACTGAAGGCATGATTCGCATAATTTCCGAACTCATCAAAATTGATCGCCAATTGCCCTGCGGATGAAGCCGTTTTCATCTCAACAGAGAGCGTTTGATTTTTCTCCTCTTTGCCCTGTCTGTACTTCCCCAACCAGCGGTCCCCAACCTTTTTTGCGGCACGGACCGGTTTCAAGTAAGAAAATATCTCCAAACTTCAAGTGCTTGTCTTTTAACGCCGGGTGCCAGCAAAGCCGTTATGAAGGCTCCGTTGCTTCATTTGCGAGCCTGTATATTATGCAGAGCGGCGCATGAGAATCACCTGTAGCGATAAACACGTATTTTAAGTAGGACTCCTGATATTGTCTTTTAAATGCCTCCTCATTGGGTCTTTTCCCTTTTCCAAAAAAGCTCTTGAAAGATGTTTGTTTTCCACTCATTGTAGCTTGTGGGCTTAATTTTATCACTTGACTGAGACGAACGTCTTGACATGTGTCAAGAGACACAGACGCACAGACAGATGTATCCGGAGATTTTTCAAAATAAAACCTCTTTCAAAATTTTTGTGCGGCCCGGTACCAAATGACCCATGGACCGGTGGTTGGGGACCACTGCTTTAACCCAAATATAAAATTAGGTGTTTTCAAGTTAATCCATATTCAGGCCTCGCTTTTATCTACACAGTGACAATCTATTCTGTTTTCAGATCTCTACAAAGTGATCTTATTAATCAGAAATATTAAATACAACATACTAATTTGCATATGTCAGTATTTACATGCACATCTGTGTATATAGGTCTCCATCACCTTTGATGCTGCAGTATACTCATGATGGTGTGCAGTGTTAGTCTCAGAGACAAACAGCTCTACAGACCAGTGAAGCTCCTCCGGTGGGCTTCAGAGTCTCCGGTGGGCTTCAGAGTCTCCGGTGGGCTTCAGAGTCTGGGCTTCAGAGTCTCCGGAGTCTCCGGTAGACTACAGAGTCTCCGGTGGGCTACAGAGTCTCCGGTGGACTACAGAGTCTCCGGAGTCGCCGGTGGACTACAGAGTCTCCGGTGGGCTACAGAGTCTCCGTTGGACTACAGAGTCTCCGGTGGACTACAGAGTCTCCGGAGTCGCCGGTGGACTACAGAGTCTCCGGTGGGCTACAGAGTCTCCGGTGGACTACAGAGTCTCCGGAGTCGCCGGTGGACTACAGAGTCTCCGGTGGGCTACAGAGTCTCCGGAGTCGCCGGTGGACTAC